>NW_007732638.1:69141-91465 GCF_000696425.1 Galeopterus variegatus
TAGCGAAGGATCCACAACAAAATTAATTTTCTAGATTAAAGTCGGAAGCCCCTGGTTTCCTTTTTGAAAAATCATAGTTTAAAATGCACTATGAAGTTGTCTTTAGAGATATTTAAAAGCAGGAGGAGCTTAAACTCGCGATAGAGTCTCTTGCTCTCTGATATTCATCACTTGTACTTGACTCTTTACCATGTCAGCAGATCTGAGCTCAAATGGGTCCCAAGAGCAGAGAGACACACTGATCCTCTCTGAAATGTGTATGATCTGTTTGTTAATACCCACCCTGATTTTGCTTTCTTGGCTTACCAACTCTGAATTGGCAGAGTCCCTCTTCCTGATATTTCCAGTTTTTGTACCCTGCTGTCAGCATTTCCTTTTCAAAGTAAAACGTGCTTCTTTCAACCTAGGCTTTGCTTAGGCTAACATTGCAAATTATCAGAAACTCCAAAGGACTCCAAAGGGCTGTTAGGAGAATTAAATGAGACCTATGTAGAGCACTCAGCACAGAGGACAGTGTATGGTCACAATTAAGCTGAGAGCAGCCGTCTTGCTCAGGCATTCCCTGCACCTCTGAGTCTGAAGTTACCAGCTGGGCAACTTCGAGGCTATCTCCCCTGCTCTGTTCTGAACACAATGATAGTTTCAGCAGATGTCTAGTAAACAAGCTTCTGCTCAAAGTGCAAATGCCTGTCCTAGGGATATTGCCATTTTTAAACCAGATAAATGCCCAGATATCTATCTTAGTGGCTGAGTGTGCATGCGATGTTATTATTTGTTGGTAATTTCTAAAGTCTACTTTTAAAAATAAAACTGAGGTACTTTTTATTTTCTCCATGACTTAAAAACTGTAGATAGTAGAACCGTTCGTCTGAAGGCATGAAAGGAGAGAAGAAACTGGAAATGAAAGCAGAGTGGGCTGGGGGGGAGGCTGGCTAGACAGCAGGTGTGGACTCACTCAAGAGCTGTGGCCAGCGGGGGCCTGTCTCGGTGGGCACGGAGTGTGTTGGCACTGCCCTAGTGGCCAGCTGCCAGGGCACAGTGCTGGCAGGGGCAGGGGTAGGAGGGGACTTGTGGATGCTTGCCCACAGACTTCATAAGAACACGATTTTACCCTTTCCGATGTGAAGATTGTTCTCTTGGGAAATATGGAGACAAAAAAGGAATTAATTAGCTTTAACTTCTCTCTCTCTTTCTTGAATGTAATCTTTCTCAATCAGTGAATCCATCTAACTCTTATTCACCATTTACTTGAAATATCCTGGAAGTCAAATCTGTGTTTCTGCTGGTAGCAGCCTGTCAGTAATAATGGTCATCAATGAGCATTACATACACTATCCTCTGTGCTGAGTGCTTTACATATATTTCTTTTTTTTTTTTTTTTGTCTTTTTGTCTTTTTTCGTGACCGGCAACGGATTGCAACCCTCAGTGTCGCGCCCGTACCGGACCGGGACCGGCAACGGGATCGCAACCCTCGGCGTTGCACCCGCTCCTCGCTCAGCCAGTGAGCCGCCGGTCTGCACATGGGATCCGAACCCCCGGGGGGAGCGCCGCCACACTTCCCAAGCGGCGCACTGTAGCAGTGCACCACCGGGCCGGCCCCCTGGGTGTTGTTCTTGACTGACTGCGTGAGCACTGAGAGTGGAGTGTTAAATTCTTCCTCCTCCCACTTCTGCAGCTCCTCGGGGGTCATCTCACTCTTGGACTTGTTGAGGAGGCTCATGGTGGCTGTGTGCTCAGGTCACTCCCGTCTCCTCGTTGCTTCTGCCTCTCTCCTATTCTTTCCTACTGTTTGTCCAGCTCTCTTCATTCAAATAATTCCTGAAATCCCATCACCTCCAAAATTTTCCTTCATGAAGCATCATGTTTACTAATATGCACAGAAGGGGGCTGGCTGGTTAGCTCACTTGGGAGAGTGTGGTACTTATAACATCAAGGACAAGTGTTCAGATCCCCTTACTGGCCAGCATGCAAAACAAGCACTTGAAAAGATGCTCAACATAATTTGCCATTAAGAAATGCAAATCAAAAACACAATGAAACACCACTTCACACCCACTAGAAGGGCAATAATCAAAGAAACAGACAATAACAAGTGTTAGCAAGGATGTGGAGAACTTGGAACCCTCAGTGCATTGCTGCTGGGAATTTAAAATGGTGCAGCTGCTGTGGAAAACAACTGTTCCTCAAAAAGTTAAACATTGAGTTGCCATATGATCTAGAAATTCTACTCCTAGATATATACCATAGACAAATGAAAACATATGCAAAAGCTTGTACATGAATGTTTATAGCAGCATTATTAATAATGGCCAAAAAGTAGAAAATATCCAAATGCCCATAGATTAATGAATGGCAATATAAAATGTGGTATGTCTATGCAATGGAATATTATTAGGCAATAAAAAGGAATGAAATATTGATACATGCTAAACATAAATGCACCTTGAAAACATTATGCTAAATGAGAAAAAAAAAACAGTCACAAACACCATAAATTATATGATTCCATTTGATTCTTGATATGAAATAAAATCAAAACAGACAAGAAGTTGATTAGTGGATACTTAGGGCTGGGAATAGGGGAGAACGAGGAGTAATAGCTAATGGTTTGGGGTTTTTTTGTTTTGTTTTCTTTTGTTTTGTCAAATGACCAGTAAGAGGATCCTAACCCTTGGCTTGGTGTTGTCAGTATCACGCTCAGCCAGTGAGCAAACCGGCCATCCCTATATAGGATCTGAACCCATGGCCTTGGTGTTATCTGCACTGCACTCTCCCGAGTGAGCCACAGGCTGGCTTTAATGGTTTGTTTTTAGGAAAGATGAAGATATTCTATAACTAAATCAGCCCATTTTTCTTCGCGGCCTCCCTCCCTTTTATTACTCTAAGAATCCAGTGAGTAAATGTTGGAGACACACACACGTGCATGCACTCGTTCCAAGAGCAAACCAGCCCATTTTTCTTCGCGGCCTCCCTCCCTTTTATTACTCCAAGAATCCAGTGAGTAAATGTTGGAGACACACACACGTGCATGCACTCGTTCCAAGAGCAAATATTCATTTTCAAAACGAGCACACTTTAAATCCATAAGGATAAACATTCTTACATGTCCTTCTAATTTGGCACCCACCTGCTTCCTGCTGCACATCCATACTTGCAGCTACACACCCGATGGTTTAGTTCTGCATCTGTGCCCCGCAACCCTCTTCCAACATTACAGTATGCGTTTTGGGAGACAAAGATAGATCCATCAACAAGCCAGTATTTTAGTGGTCACTCTTATTATGTACACAAAAGCCGCTGACTTGAAATCAGTGCTTCCAAGGGCCCATGTAATTACTATGACAAGAGCCATCATCTGTGCCAAGGTTTCCTTGGCGGATGAGAGATTGAGATGGATTCAGTGTCCCAGACATAATGAAAATGACACCACCATTAATAATAACAGCTCCTATTTATCACGTGCCTTCTATGTGCATGGCTATTGATTACATATTGATTAATATGAGATATTGCTCAGCGATGCCAGGGAAGTCCCAAATCCACAGTAGTGGGCATTGACTCCAGAATTCAAGTGCAGCTTCAGTTCGCTCCCACGTCCACGTACTTTCTGTTTCACTTGGCTGACCATGCATTTCTGAAGCGTTTTGCAGACCATGATTTGCTGTGTTAACACGGCATGTTCATTTGGTCTGCCAATGCTGTGACTGAAGTCTGGGCACTCCCCACCATAAGTCAGGTGTCCTCGTGTGTCATTTCTAAAGGGCAGCTTTAATTAGGAAAGAGAGTAGCAAAAGTGACACCATTTCTCTTGCTTGCATGGTTCCTATTGTATGAAGAGACAGCACAGCTCATGATTAGCAGAGTGCGTCTGTGCAGGATGGAGCTGTGATCTTGGGGCTGGGAGCAGAAGCAGAACTATAATGAGCAAAAATAAGATTCAGAGACAATTGGGCTCCTCTGCCCCCATCTGGAAAATGGAAAGTTCAGTATGCAAATGACAGGAGAAGGAGATTCGCTGTGACTTCTGTGGAAAGAGGTGGCGTTTGCTAATGTATCCATTCATCCAACAGATACTTAGTTATCAATTAATATTGCCAGATGCTGTTCTGTCCCTAGCAGTACATAAGTGATTAAGAGAGGAGAAAATCCCTGCCTCTGTGGAATTTACATTCCAGAAGTGGAAATATGCAAATAATAAATAAAACAATATTGTATCAGGTGGTGACTGCATAAGTAGGTTTTGAAAGGCACTGGTATGTTTAAGGAATCTGGGTTAAACTCACAGCCCTGGACCTTTCTAACTGGGACTTCAAGAAGCTCTTTAGTCTCTTCAAGACTCAGTTTTCTCATCCACGGAAGGAGCACTATAAGGTACATCCCCAAGGTCTTATTAGGACTGAGATGATGTGCGAATTTTTTGAATACAGTAAAACAGTAGAAAAATGGAAATTGTGTCACATATCAGCATTGTTTTATTTTGAGGCTCTTCCCAAATCTCCACCTCGGTCATCTCAATGATACTAAGAAATATTTTGGACATGATTTAAATTTTAATGATAGATTACATTTATTCCTTGTTTACATTTTCACAATACTGGTACAATTTAGTGTGCTCCAAAACACTGAGCTCTGTATATATAGTATAATAAAGAGAATTTTTATGTAGTACAACAAAGATGTCCCTGAGGTTCAGGAGAGAATTATATCAAGTAACCAGGTTTTCACTGCTCAAAAATGGTTGTGAGAGTAAAAGTACACTGTTGGTTATTTCATGATTTTTTTTGTTGTTGTTCTTTAAGACTCTGATACCTTCAGAAGCAAATGGCTTGCTCAGCTCCCTGTTAGATGTCATTTCCAGCCTCAGCTCCTTACTTGCCAAAGCCCAGCATGTCTTTGAATACCTTCCAGAATTTCTTCACACATTGAAAATTACTGCCTTTCTAGATAGTCCGGACTTTCAACAGGTGTGTGTTTGATCTTTGCCCCTGGGGAAATATTCAAATTTGCTCTTTCTTTGTATTTGCTCCTTTTTGACTTTATTTCTCTTCCCACATCTAAAATATGCATTAGATAACAAAATACAGGAATTGGGGAATACCTTTTAATGTCCCTGGAGGCAACAGGGTGACAAAGATAAGGCCTAAAAACTGGATGAAAGAGACCTGTTTATCCACATCCCACCAGTGTGGAGATTTGCATGGTCCATGCATTGTCTATGAAAAAATTACTAACTCAATTATTAGCACAAATGAGATTTTAGGGGCCTGTTTAACTTAATTCAGAGAGCAAATTGCTTTCAAAAATGCTTATTTACATATAAATAATTGGATTACAAATTACAGAGTGTTTGTTGCACATGCAAACACAAACTTGAATTAGGTTAGCGGCTTGATAATAGTTTTTGCTTGAATTCTCTTTTCCTGGGGTGGAACTGACTGGGACGGATAAGAAGGAGTGTGAGATTATCTAGGGTTAGAGGTATGAGGTGAGGACCCAGATAGTGTCCTCAGAGCTGCCTTGGAGGCAGTATGTCAGTATGTTAATCAGCTGCTGGGTAATTTGGATAGTTGTCGGATATCAGGGTAATCTGACAGTGTAGATATGCATTACCAATATTAATTAGTCTGAGTTAGTGATATTTTATGCATTAATAATTTATTAATGGACAGATAAGAAGGACTTGCTGGGGTGTGTGTTTGTGTGACATTTTCCTCTTCTATCAGGCATGTTGGCCAGAAAAATCATTGCAGTAATTTGAATGGTATCCCAAGGACAGGAAAGACTAAAGCAGAGATCCATCCAGTTCTTTTGACTTGTTGAACATCTTGCACATTCAGTTGAAGAAAGGACTTCATTTTCAAAAGTGTGAGGGAATTGCTTTAAGTCACTAATTGCAATTAATTTTTATTATATTCTCAGGTTTCACAAAATGTCCAGGCCAAAAGTTCAGCCTTTGGTTCTTTTCAGTCTGTGATGAAGATGTTTTGCAAGGACCAAGCATCATTCCTTAGCAATTCTAATATGTTCGTTAATTTGCCCAGAGTTAATGAACTCTTGGAAGATGACAAAGAAAAATTCAACATTCCTGAAAATTCAAGTAAGACAATAGTAATGTGTATTTGTTTAGGTTAATTCGTACATTGGTAATTAGCCCTACTTTTTACTAAATATTCTGTCTGTATAGAAGGCTTGTACATAGTGGCATAGAATTTTCTGCTTCTACCCTCTTACCTTTAACCATCATTTTTGGCAAGGTCCCAAGATGGTGGCATGGTGGTTGTCTTTGGATGGTTCTAGTGCCCTTAAGCACAGGTTAATCCTCTAAACTGTGTCACCGAGAAATTGGGCCTGAAACATCTAACACACCTGAAATCCCAGCTCCTTTGGTACCCCAGCTAATGAGTATTGGTGAGGAGCCCAGGCACAAAGAACAGGAGCAACATTTTGGTCCTTGCAAAATGGCTCTATCATATAACAAAGTGAACTTGTATATAGACTCCTACAAACTTGCTGTCCTTGAACTTCAGTGCACATAAGAGTAGATTGATAGGTGATTTTTGGGATCCATTTTAAGTGAATAAATTTTAATAGAAAGGCAGACTAAACATGCTGGTGAGGGTTTAGTGTTTAGACTTTCAGCTCCATCAATAACAAGTTGTGTGTTTTGGTCCCATTATTTTATGTCTCTGAATCATGTTAGTCTCATCTGTAACAGCAAAACAGTAGTAGCTAGCTCATAAGGTTGGCTGTGAGGAGTAAAGGAGATGGTGCATGTTAGTGGCTTAGCACAGGTGCAAAAGTGTGTTAGTTTTCTAAGCTGCAAAACAAATCACCACACCCTTAGTAGGTTAAGACAGCATGTTTATCATCTCACAGTTTGTGCGTGTCAGCATTTGGGCACTGGTTAGCTGGTCCCCTGCTTGGGATCTCGCAAGACTGTACAGGTATTGGCCAGCAGAGCTGGGGTCTCATCTGAGGCTCAGGTGGCTGTTGGTAGAATTCTTTTCCTTGCAGCTGTAGAGCTAATGGAGGCTGCATCTTCCAGGCTGGCAGGAGTATCTCTGACTCTGAGGCTTCCAGTCTCTTTCAAAGAGTTTACCTGATTGCTCAGCTCTCATCTGAGGCTCAGGTGGCTGTTGGTAGAATTCTTTTCCTTGCAGCTGTAGAGCTAATGGAGGCTGCATCTTCCAGGCTGACAGGAGTATCTCTGACTCTGAGGCTTCCAGTCTCTTTCAAAGAGTTTACCTGATTGCTCAGCCCTTTTTATTAACCTCAAGTCAACTGATTAAGGGACTTTATCTACATCTTCACAATTCTTTCTTGTTGACTGTGAAACCTAATCATGGGTGCGGCCTTTGTCACATTTAGAGGTTTTGTCTGCACTCAAGGACAGGAAATTATATAAAGCATGAACTCCAGGGGGCCATTTCAAGATTCTGCTTTCTTCTTCCTTCTCCCAAGGTAGATCTTTACATATTTTGTCCCTGGAATAGGACTGAGGACAGAGGTGTTGGTGGGACTAGGGAAGAAGAGGAATTTGGGATTATCTAGAGTTGGAGGTGTGGGATGAGGAGCCAGATAGCAATGTCTTCAGAGGTACCTTAGAGGCAGTAGTCAGTATATTTATCAGCTGATGGATAATTTGGATAGTTGTCAAATATCTAGGTAATTTGGTAGTATAGGCACACATTAATATTTAATAATGTTTGTTGTCTCTTTTCCTAATCTTCATTTCTCTTCTTTTTTGCCTTGGGATTGCTGAGGATTATTGATTTGTGTATCTGATTCAATCATCTGTCCATCACCTGTCTATTCATCCATCCATTCATTCATCAGCAGTCCTTAAGCTAACATTGAGGAGCAGAGTTTTTAAAATTTATTTTTATTTTATTTTTTATTTTTTCCTATTGAAACATAATTGATTGTTCATATCTGTGGGATATTGCATTGAACATCGATACCTGAGTGCAAAATTTAGTGATCAAATTAGGATAATTAGTGTATTTAACATTATACAATGTAACCATTTTTTGTGGCCCTTTACCAATTTCTTGCTACCCTCCCCCTTTCCCATCTCTGGTAACTGCAGTTCTGTTCTTGAGGAGCAGTTTTTATTGGTCTTTCTATACCTATCATTTCCAATGATTGTCACACTAGCCATTAGACAATGTTTTCCATTTCAAAATTTACATCATTTTCCAGATGATACTATGAAACTCAGAGAGAGTTGAGTTACGTGCCCAAGTTCACACAGCTCACAAGTGGCAGATATCAGCATGCTTGGTTTCAAATTTCTTGTTCTGTACATATAATGATTATGTATATTCTGAAATAAAATCTCTACTGTCTATAGTAAGCTTGCAATTTAAAGAGTAAATTGTTAAAATTTCACTAAGAGCAATCCGTGTACTTAATGCTTTAAAAATTCATTATGTAGTCATGCTCTTTGTATTTTAGGGAGTTACTTTTATTATTTTATTATACTTGTAAAATAAAAAGTTTTTTTTTTTTTTTACTTTTCAAAAGAGAATTGGGGAACATGACATTAACAGAATTATCACAACAGTATTCTTCATAACCTGGGTATTGTGAATCATGATATTAAAGCTAAGATAATATTTCCATTTTAAATGCTCTTTTTACGAGTAAAAGAGTAGCTGTATTGAAGTATTCCTCACGAGCTCAAAGCCTTGAGATAGGGTGACCCCCACTTTCATAACATGTGAAATTCACTTCTGTGAAACTGCTTGCTGTGTGACAAGGTAGATTGAATTGCTTAAAAAATGTTGTTGTTTGAAAATCCCCCTTGGCTCTTTAGACCCCTTTGATAGAAGTTAAAAGCTACTATTAGTCTGCACTTAGAGAAGTTTGAATTTTGTTTGATGTTCCCCACCCAAGCTGCCCCTGAGCGATTAACTGGTTTGTTTCAGCTTCTGTTATCAGCTTGCACTAGGCCTCCCCAAGCCCCCTCCTCATGCCAGGAGGGTAAGTGTGACTATATGATAACTATAAGTGTGTGACTATTTGATAATTTTAACTGTGTGACTAATGTAAAAATGCACCTTTTAAAAGACCCCTTAAACTTAAACTCAGGGCTGCTTTCTTCCAAGACTTTCTTGGAGGGACAGTCACTGGCTGGCCAATAAAAATCCCCTCTTAAATTCTCAATTGGGTGTTCTGGTTACTTTTCCATGTGGCAGCCTCACAACAGCCTGTCATATTTGATTACTAATCATTATGATGATGAAGGCTCTACCTGCCTCAGGTACCTATTGATTTTAACAGTTTAGTTAAAAAAAGTGTTTAATTGAAACCAACTGGCATCACAACAATAATGAGAGCTACCATGAAGAATAAAGTGTTTGAGTGAAAATAATTCAATTTAATATCTCAAAAATAGTAAGTTTGGTAGTTCTGCAGAGGTGTATCAAAGAAAATTCAGTAGTAACTTGTAAAGCTAGCTTCATAAGAAAAACTTAATTCTAGTCTTAATATTGTTGTTGAAATGAGAATTTTCTTGATTAAAAACCACATTTAAAAAAAATTACCATTTTCATTTTCGGGTGCCTATGTTGTTAGTTAGTGCTCATTATTAGTAACTCAGTCTGAAGATGTGAGAGTTAGGCTTTCCTTTCTTTTCAGTCATACGAGTGAACACAATTTCATGAAGTTTCTCATGAGACAAGAGCTGCTGAAAACTGTTAAAAAGAAAAAATGTTCTTGGCTCACTTCCTAATTTTAGAGATTTGTCATGAAAAATACTGTATATCTAAATCATTCATTGAAAAATAAGGCATTGTGAATGTGTAAATGAATTTCCCTTTTAACCTGGGCATCCTGTATTATGACTAATAATTTTTTTTCCTTTTTTAATTGTGACAGCACCATTTTGCTTGAAGCTTTATCAGGAAATCCTACAGTCTCCAAATGGTGCTTTGGTGTGGTCCTTCCTAAAACCTATATTACATGGAAAAATACTGTATACACCAGACACTCCAGAGATTAACAAGGTCATTCAAAAGGTCAGTTAAAATGAGTGACAATCTTAGACCATACTAACGCTATACTGGGAAGACATCTTTTAAAATGTTTAACATAATTATTATATGCATAATTATTTCCTTATACTGATTGAAATTCATTTTGTCCTGAGTTTTTTGCCATTACTGTTGTTTTTAAAGTGGATTTGCTGAGTCCTTCTTTTAGAGGAGACTTTGGAGGCAGGGGGTATTATTTAGAATTATGGAATGAATTTACTGAATTCTAATATAAGAAGTTGAGGACAATTAGAAAGGAGGACTGTTTTAGGTTTTTCAAAGGGGAGTAGTTCCAGGAAAATTTAGAGAAAAATGCTAGTCTGTTTGCTTGGTGCATGTGATGATTAAGAAAGTATCAGACAAGGCACATGCACACTGATGTATCCACGGTACCTTTTGTAAGTGTTGTTTTCTGAATTGACTGTGAGGCTTTGCTTCACTCTGTAGAGAATAAGGTAAGGTAAAGAGGCCAAAACAGACTTTACCCAGGAGGAATTTAGACATTGTGTCATTCTGCTTGTTTTCCNGAGGCCAAAACAGACTTTACCCAGGAGGAATTTAGACATTGTGTCATTCTGCTTGTTTTCCCTCTTTTACATTGTTTAATTTTTCCAATTAAATTTACTACAGTATTTATTATTAGTAGTATTTGTGGTTTGTTTTTTAAAAATTACGTTGTCCCAGGGTCTTTTCTTGTCTGGTTTCTTTTCAAGTGATTGTGATATATTTTCCCGGGGTCTTTTCTTTTTGAATGGTGGCTCGTGAGCCTCCAGGTGCTTTGAAAGGGGATGTTTATCCAAGGACATGGGAGTGATTTGATCTTGCTGTCAAACACAGGAGAGGAGATATCTATTCTATTAATGATAAACTTCCAAGCTTCACATAGTATTAACTTAAAAACTAAAAAGTTAAAAGTGGCTTGTGATCATACAAGCAGTTAAGTTATTTTTGATCAAATTCGTTTTTACAAGTTTCATGGTCTTGGTGGCTGTGTGAGGTCATAGCAGTAGTCTCCTGGGAGCTTTCTTTCCCACCTCACTGCTTAGCCAAGAACCTGCATTTATCTCAGCCTATTCTGAGTGGTATTTATGACTATTTTTTTGAAAACATCCTTTTGGAATTATTTGCAAAAGTCTGGACTCTCACAACGTGATAATGACATTCTAGATATGTGCAGGTGTTAGCCGTTCTATTGGGCAGGATCTCTGGCCCTAAGGCTGCTGTTCCAGGGCTGTGCTTGAGAGAGAGGTGTTCAGGCCAGGCCTCGAGCTAAAGCCAATGTTATTCCAATTCCCTTAGTGTATTAAGCTTTTAAAGGTCATGGATATTTTAGAGATTTCATAGAAAATGGCTATATATCACAGCTTTATTTTAAATTTAGAATTTAAAAATAGGCTATAAATTTCTTTTTTATGATTATATGGTGTATTACTATGTTAACATTATTAATAATACATATTACTGCAGTTTTACATACTGTGCTATATACTGTGATATGACAATTAGTATGACAGTCTCTGCTTTTGAAGAGCCTGCAGTGAGAAGGCAAACGCTGAAGAAATAAAACAGATATAATACGAGAGATCTGTTCAATGAAGCAGAGGCATAAATTTGGGAGCAACTCATCTTCCTGGAAAAAAGGATTTGGAAAAGAACTTAGAAGGAAGTAGTGTGTAGGCCCCTGTCAGAGGAAGGTGGCCCTGGACAGAGGTGTGGGGAGAGGACAAGTCCCGTGTGTGTTCTGAGAATGATGAGCAAAGAAGAATCACCAAAGATTTCATTGGTTCTTGCTTAGTCCCTTTTAGATTTTATAAGCAGTAATAAGAGCTGATATAGTCATTACTTATTTGATATGGCCACAGCTTTGCACGCAGGTGTGATGGTTTTGTACTTATAAAGCTGACTTTCTGGCATTGTACCTGGGATCAGTCATTCTAGCAGTCAGCCACAGCTACTTAGTTTTGTGAAAATTGGTTCTAGTCATTAGACTTGCGGTCTGATGTCCACACAGCTGGGAGATACTTGCAGTGTTGCCGCTATAGAGCAGTATCATCTATAATGTTGGGGTGACCAGTGCTATAAATTATTTACTACTTGGTCTTATTAGTTCCATTATTTCCTATTAGGTGGAACCATATGAAGTTGCCATTTTTACAGGGAAAAATGCGTAAAAATTGGTAATTTCACATGGTTCAACTTGTAACAGTGAGGGTAGCATCAAGAAGCATGATGTTGTGGTGAGAAAAGTGCTTGTGTGTTGGAAGGCTTCCGTCCTCCCTTTCCTAATTCTTTGTGCAACCTCAGGTGTGTCACTATCCCTCTGAAGGACGCTTCCTCCATCTGTGAAATGAAAGGCTTGACGGAGATCCGTGATTTTCAGTCATGGGGGAGACATTGGAATCACTCTGGGGCCTAACCAAGCCATTCCTTACTTAGCCTCACTGGGGGTACATGACCCCCTCACCCCTTGGACCCCTCCATGGATCTGTGTGCACCTCCATCAGCCTCAAAGATGTGACCCAGAAGAAATAATGGTGAAAATTTCTACAGAGTATTAAAGGATAAACTTAGGCACATTAAAATTTTAACAAGTTTGGGCATTCAGCTGTTCATGTCAGGCAGCACTAGAAGGCAAACAGTTCAGTGCTCTAAGTGTGTATGGCAGGGGCGGTGCCGAGGCATGAGAGAGGAAACTTTCATAAGGTGTTTGCAGAGCAAGACAAAGAAAATATATTTGGTCAGTTGAAGTGGTAAGTCTCTAGTTGGAGGTTAGTAGCGGTTTCTGGTTGGATAAGCGTTAAGTTTTGTTTTACTGTTTATGTTGAATTGGGTTTTGGTTTGCTTAAGTATGAACCCAGGGCACAGTAGCCCTCTTAGCTTAATGGGCTCCCAATTAATTTTAAGAGGAGTAATTTAACTCATGAGGGTTAAAATTTGTGAAGGAATTGATGGTGTTTCCCTGTTACACATCAGGAGCTTCCAGTGCATTAGTATGGTCTTTTTAATCTGTAGGTCAGAATTGTGTTTGTATTTCGCCCATTTTGATGCAAAAACTGAAGAACAATGTGTAGACACAGCATGGCATGAAAAGAGAGTGTAAAAGTAAAAACAGATGAAAGAGTTAGAATGTTTTCCCAAGAACAAGTAGCTGCCAGAAATAGCACAGGCAGACTTATCAGGCACGTCTAGTCTCCTGCTGCACAAAGCAGGTTTAGTTTGAGCTCCTTATGGCAGTATGGGTCCATTGGAATCAGACTTTTTTTTCCCCCCAGATTATCTGTTTTATTTTAAGACAGGTTAAAATATTTTTGTTTTTTTTATTATTGAAAACACAATAACTGTACTTTTAACAGTAGCAGATTAAAGACATTCAATTTGCTTTAAAATATTTACAATATTTCAGAACATGTACCGTTAAGCACTTAAATACATAGGTGAGAATAGCTTTATGAATAATATTTATCATATTAGACATAAGTTTAGGTACAGTTTTAAATTTTGATTAATTCTATAAGAGCAATATTCTCACTAAAAATTCAGAATGCTATTAATGAATCGAAGTTGCAGTATATTTAACAACAGAATCGGAAGGAAATGCATAAGGAGCTTTTGTAATAGGCTAAGTTGGCATGGGATGGAGTAGGAAAAATAGGACCTAAGTAACCAGTAGGAAAAATAGAAGCCAAGTAACACAGAACATGAAAGAAATCAAAATAGCAGATGAATATTATGAGATAGAGGACTAGCCAAAGAAATGCTTCTCCACTTCTCATCTACTCTCCCTACCCTAAGTGAATCATTGTACAGTATATGCATGTATTGCAATGACACACTGTATTCCACAAATATGCACAAGTAAATGTTAAAATTAAAAAATTTAAAAACAATGCTTCTCAATCCAAAAACACTTTCCTCAGAGTTTTCCTATATTTGGGGAAGAAAAAAATTTTCATGACATGCCATATATTATAGAATGTACTTTCTTTTCCATTTTTTTTCTTTTTTTAATTGAAATGTTTGATTATGCATATTTTGGGGGTAGAGTGTTGACTGTGAGTATTTGTGTACAATATATAATGATCAAATCAATATTATTTGCTTGTTCATTATTATGAATCATAATTATTTTTTGTGTTCCTTACCCAGTTTCTCCCTAAACCTGTCCCCCTGCCTTTTCTACCTCTAAACACAGGTCTGTTCTCTCTTTCTGAAAGTTCAACATATTATTGTAGTCCATCTTCCTTCCTTCCTTCCTTCCTTAATTTTTCTTTCTTTATTTTGTTCATTCTTTCTTTCCTTCTTTAGTTCCTTCCTTCTTTCTTAGCTGCCACTTATGAATAAGAACATGCAGTATTTCTCTTTCTGTGCCTGACTTATTTCACTTAACATAATTTTCTCCAAGCTCATCCCTATTGCTGTCAATGGCAGAATTCATTTTTTTTTTTTTTTATGTCTGAGTGGTATTCCATTGTGAATATATACCACATTTTCCTTATTCAGTCATCCACTGATGGACATTAGGTTGGTTCCATATTTTGGCTATTGTAAACAGAGCTGCAATGAATATGGGAGTGCAGGTATCCCTTCAACACGATGGTTTCCATTCCTTTGGGTATGTAACCAGAAGTGGGATTGCTGGATCATATGGAAGTTCTATTTGTAGTTGTTGGAGGAACCTCCAAACTGCATAGCTATACTAATTTACAGTGCCACCAAAAGTGTAGAAGAATTCCCCTTTTTCCACATCCTTGCCAGCACTTGTTATTTTCTGTCTTTTTGATAATGGCTAGTCTGACTGGCATGAGATCATGTCTCAATGTGGTTCTGATTTGCATTTTCCTGATAAGTGCCGTTGAAGATTTTTTCAACAAATGCCTGTTGGCCATTTGGTGTCTTCCTTTAAAAAATGTCTGTTCAGCTCCTTTGCCCATTTTTAATTGGACTATGTTTTTTTTTTTTTACTGTGAAGTTGAGTTCAATGTGTATTGTGGATATTAATCCCTTGTTGGATGTATAGTTTGCAAATATTTTCTCCCATTCTGTAGGTTGTCTTTTCACTCTGTTGATTGTTTCCTTTCCTATGCAGAAGCTTTTTAGTTTGATATAATCACATTTGTTTAATTTTATTGTGTTGCCTGTGCTTTGGGGTCTTATTCATAGTCTTTGCCCAGTCCTACTTCCTGAAGTGTTTTGCCAATATTTTCTTTTAGTGGTTTTATAGTTTCAGGTCTTATACTTAAGTCTTTAATCCATTTGGAGTTGGTTTTGGTAAATGGTGAGAGGTAAAGGTCTAGTTTCATTCTTCCACATGTGGATATTCGATTTCCTCAGTACCATTTATTGAAGAGGCAGTCTTTTCCCCAGTGTATGTTCTTGTTGCCTTTGTCAAAGATCAGTTGTCTGTAAGTACTTGGGTTGATTTCTGGGTTCTCTATTCTGTTCCATTGGTCCAAATGTCTGTTTTTATAACAGTACCATGCTGGTTGATTACTATAGCTTTGTAGTATAATTTGAAACCAGGTACTGTCATGCCTCTGGCTTTCTTTTCTTTTCTTTTTTATTTTTTGTTCAGGATTTCTTTGGCTATTTGTGGTCTTTTCTTGTTCCATATGAATGTTAGGATTGTTTTCCCATTTCTGTGAAGAATATTATTGGTATTTTGATGGGGATTGCATTGACTCTGTAGATCACTTTGGGTAGTTTGGACATTTTCACAATGTTATTTCTTCCAGTCCAAGAGCATGGGATGTCTTTCCATCATTTTGTGTCCTCTTTAATTTCTTTCAACACTGTTTTGTAGCTCTCATTGTAGAGGTATTTCACTTCCTTGGTTAAATCGATTCTTGGGTATTTTAAGTTTTTGGTGACTATTGTAAATGTGCTTGCTTTCTTGGTTTCTTTTCCTGCTAGTTTGTTATTGGAATATAAAAATGCTACTATTTTGGGGTGTTAATTTTGTATCCTGTAACGTTACTGATATTATCAGTTCTAAAAGTTTTTTTGTAGTCTTTAGGTTTTTCTCTATAGAGGATCATGTCATCTGCAAACAGGCAGTGTTTGACTTTGTATTTTCCAGTCTGGATGCCCTTTATTTCTTTCTCTTTCCTAATTGCTCTGGCTAGTACTTCCAGTATTATGTTAAATAGTAGTAGTGAGAGTGGGCACCCTTCGTTCCTGTTCTTAAGTGATAAGCTTTTAGCTTTTCCCTGTTCAGGATGATATTGGCAGTGGGTATGTCATATATCACTTTTATTGTGTTGAAATGATTTCCTTCTATACCTAATTTTCAGAGTGCCTTTCTCATGAAGAGATGTTGACTTTTGTCAAATGCTTTTTCTGCATATATTAAGAAAATCAAATGGTTTTTGTCATTGATTTTTTTAATGTGTTGTATCACATATATTGACTTGCATATATTGAACCATCCTTGCATCCCTGGGATGAATCCCATTTGATCATGGTATATAATTTTTTTGATGTGTTGCTGTATTCTTATTGCTAATATTTTGTTGAAGATTTTTGCATCTATATTCATCAGAGATAATGGCTTATAGTTTCCTTTTTTTGTTGTACCTTTGTCTGGTTTTGGTATCATAGTGATGCTTGCTTCATAGAATGAGTTTGGGAGAGTGGACTCTGTTTCAATTTTTTGGAATAGTTTAAAAAACATTGGCATTAATTCCTCTTTAAAGGTTTGGTAGAATTCAGCAGTATAGACCTCTGGTCCTGGGCTTTTCTTTGTTGGGAGATTGCTGATTACTGCTTCAATCTCATTGCTTGTTATTGGTCTTTTCAGGTTTTCTATTTCTTCTTGGTTCAGTCTTGGTAGTTTCTTGTGTCCAGAAATTTATCCATTTCCTCTGGGTTTCAAATGTGTTGACATATAGTTTATAATAGTCTCTAATGACTCATTGTATTTTTGTGGTATTGATTGTAATGTCTCCTCTTTCATTTCTGATTTTTGTTATTTTGGTCTTCTCATTTCTTTTATTTTTTTTTTCTGCTAACCTAGCCAATGGTTTGTCTATTTTATTTATCTTCTCAAAAAATCAACTTTTGTTTGTATCATTTTTGGGGCCTCTATTTCTATGTTTAGTTCTGCTCTGATCTTAATGATTTCTTTCCATCTACTAATTTTGGGATTGGAATGTCTTGTTCTTCTATTTCTTGAGGTGTAATGTTAGATTCTTTACTTGAAGCCTTTCTATTCTTTTGATGTAAGCATTTATAGCAATAAACTTCCTTCTTAGTACTGCTTTTGCGGTATCCTACAGGTTTTGGTATGATGTGTCTTTATTTTTGTTAGTTTCAAGAAATTTTTTAATTTTCTGTTTAATTTGTTCTCGGACATGTAGGTCATTCAGGATTGCTTTGTTTAATTTCCAGGTACTTGTTTAGTTTCCAGAGTTTTGCTTGTTATTGATTTCCAATTTTAATCCATTGTGGTCTGAAAAGATACTTGAAATGATTTCAGTTTTTAAAAATTTGCTGAGACTTGATTTGTGACCTGATGTGTAGTCTGTCCTGGAGAATGTTCCATGTGTTGATGAGAAGAGTATATATTCTGTAGTTGTGTAGCTGTTGGATGAAATGCTCTGTAGATGTCTGCCAGGTCCAATTGGTCTAAAGTGTAGTTTAAATCCCATGTTTCTCTGTTGATTTGTTTCCTGATGATCTGTGCAATGCTGAGAGAGTCATGTTCAGGTTCCCCACTATTATTGTATTTGGGTCCATCTATTTCTTTATGTCTAATAATGTTTGCTTTATATATCTGGGTGCTTTGGTGTTGGTAGCATACATATTTATGATTGTTACATCTTTTAACTGGATAGATCCCTTTATCATCATATAGTGACCTTCTTTGCCTCTTTTTATGGTTTTTGGTTTAAAATCTGTTTTATCTACTGTAAGACTAGCTACTCCTGCTCATTTTTGATTTCCATTTGTATGATGTAACTTTTTCCATCCCTTCACTATTAGTTTGTGCCCATCTTTATAGGTGAGGTGAGTCTATTGAAGACAGCATATAGTTGGGCTTAGCTTTGTAATCCATTCCATCAGTCTGTGTCTTTTGAGTGGGGAGTTTAATTCATTTACATTTAGAGTTGTCATTGAGAGGTATTATCTTACTCCTGCCATTTCATCACTTGTTGTTTAGATGTTCTAAATGTCTTTTGTTCCTTATTCCCTTTTATTATTCATCTTCAACGTTTGATGGTTTTTCAAATTAGTAAGATTTAGTTTCTTTTTATTTCTTATTTTCAGTTTTGTTCTACCAGTGGGTTTTGTTCTTTCTTATGTATTCATGGTAGTGATTATCATTTTTCAGATTTCAGATACAGGACTCCCTTGAGAATTTCTCATATGGCCAGTGGTGTGATGGTGAACTTCTGCAGTTTTGGTTTGTCTGGGAAATACACTGTTTCTCCCTCATTTCTGATGGATGGCCTTGTTGGGTATAGTATTCTTGGCTGCCAGTTTTTTTTCATAGTATTTTGAATATATCATACCATATTTTCCGATCTGTAGAGTTTCCGTTGAGAAATCTGCTGTTAGCCTGATGGGGACTCTCTTACAGGTGACTTGTCACTTTTCTCTTTTTGCCTTTAGGATTTTTTCTTTGTCTTTGAACTTGGCCAGTTTGACTATAATGTGTCTTGTAGAAGATCTTTTTGGATTGAATCTGTTTGAGGATCTTTGAGCTTCCTAATCTGAACGTCCTATACCTGGGAAGTTTTCCATTATTATTTCATTGAATAGATTTTCAATGCCTTTCCTTTCTCCTCCCCTTCTGAATACCCATGATTTGGGTGTTTGTGCCCTTATGATTGTCTGCTAGCTGTCTTAGATTTTCTTCATTTTTTAAAATTCTTTTTTTCTTTTTTTTGTCTGCCTGGTTTATTTGTAAAAGACTATCTTTGAGATCTGAAATTCTTTCTTCTGCTTGCTCTAACTTGCTGCTTAAGCTCCCCGTTGTGTTTTTTTTATTTCATTGAATGAATCCTTCAGTTCCAGGAGTTCTGTTACATTCTTTTGTAAGGTATTAATCTCTTTGTAAATTTATTCCTTCATATCCTGGATATTTTTTTTTCATTTTATTGTGTTCTCTAACTGATTCTTCTCAGAAGAATTCAGTTGCTCAGAATTCCTTTTCACTCATATCAAGGGTTTCCTGCTTTATGGGATTTGGTACTTGAAAATTACTGTATTCTTTTGGTGGTGTCTTATTTTTCTGCTTATTTGTATTTCTAGTATCACTATGGTGATGTCTGGTTATCTGGTAGAGCAGTTTCTTATATTACTCTGGTGTGGGCTTCAAGGAAGAAGACTTCCTCCTCTTTTTGCAGGCTCTGCTGTTGACTCTCCTTGTGTCAATATAGTTGCGTGTGGCAGGCTGCCTGCAGGTGGTCCTGATTGGTACTGTGCTGGTGAGCCATCTTTGCAGCAACCATAGGTGTGGTGGTGGCTGCGGTGGATCACTTGCATGGAAGCAGTGTTTGTGGTATGCTCCTGCCTTCTGTTTGGACAGGGAGATGGCTGCCTGGGGCATAGACTATCTTGTTTTAACCCTGTTCTCTCCCCCTGGGCAAATTACTTGAACTATCATGCTATTTCTCCCTTTGCACAACTGGAGTAAATAATAACTATCTTGCAGTGCCATTTCAACTGGAGTAAATAATAACTATCTTGCAGTGCCATTTGGAGTGTTGAAAAAATTATCAGAAATAATGTTTAGAAAATAGTACATGAATGTAGTTTTGCTTCTCAGCCCCCCAAAATGTTATTCCTGGAAAGGAATTCTACCATTGTTTCCTCAGGAGAGTAGGATGGGCAAATGTCACCTTTCCTAGGAAAGAGGAAGGGGTGGTGGGGAGACTACTGGCTCTCAACCAGGCTGGGATTGGAACAGTTTTGCCCTCAGTGCCTTGCTGCCCCTCTGCATAAAACTGGGTCAGCTACTGGAAATAGAGGATATGTGAAAATATCTGGAGACATCTTTAGTGTCACAATTAAGAGGTACTACTGGCATGTACAGGGTATAGACCGGGGGTGCTGCTAAATATCCTACAGTTCACAAGAGAGCCCCGTCCCCCTCCAATAAAAATGATCTGGCCCAGAATGTCAATGGTGCTGAGGTAGAGAAACCCTGTTTAGAGGGATATATTGTACCAGGCAGGAAAGGTGAGGGGCCCAAGGGAAAGAGGGATAAAAGTAGAGGAAGCTGGTGGTCAGGTATATGTACTGGCTTCTCCTCTCCTGGTGACAGACCTGAGCAGGGGCAGTGGGCAGAGAGAGCTTGGCCCTAGCCCTTTGTGTGTCCGTGGGAGAAAAGGAGGGTGGTCTCCGCACATGCTGGCCCTGAGCAGTGACCTCAGCAGTGAGGTTGCCAGAATTAGCATCTTTAAGCATGGAGTGGAAAGGAGCTGGGATTTCACTGATGCTGGTGTCCTGAGCCCAGCTGTTGAGTTTGGGCTTAGGGACCTGCCTTGAGCCAAGTGTAGTGAGGGCAAGTTGGCCTGTTGGCCTCAGCAACAGGGGGACTTTAGGACCAAGGTGGCCTCAGCACCAGGGTGGCCTCAGCACAAAGTTGGCCTCAGCATGGGGCTGGAGCTAGACAGCCTGGGCTAGGTGGGTGTAGGATATGGTCAAGGCTCAGAGAGAAGCTGCAGTGAGAAGGAGGCTGCAAGGCAGTGGAGCCCAAGGCTTCCAGGTGATATGTGGGCTGGGCAGGTGAGGCTGGGCCATACCACAGAGAGGCAGATGAGGCACCTTGCTGTGGGGGTCCCAGATCCTTCCCCCTGACTGCCATGAGGCTGCTCCAGGAGAGCATCTGGGGGTCTGAACATTAACCCCAAAGATCCTGAATCCTTCAGAAGGTGCTGTTTGAACAGGGAGCAGCAAGTGCTGTCAGCATGAAATTTTAGGACCTCCTTCCCTCCTCGCTACCCCCAGTGGGTAAAACCGGGTCAGCTACCGGCAATAGAGAACTTTGTTTTCTTTGCAGATCTGAGCAGTGGTGTTAACTATTCATCTTTGTAGCATCATGTGTGCTGATGCTCACATGGATCTGGACACAGAGCAGGTCCCAGAAAATATCAGTGCTACCCTCATCATCTGCATGGTTGTCTGTCTGGAAGCAGCCTGTAGGAAGGACTCCAATAGTCACATTCACGTCCAAGTATTTCCGTAGTGCTCAAGATGGCAAAACTTCTCACGTGACCTCGTGTGTCACTCCAGTATATCACTATAGTCCACGCACATCTGTGGAATTCAAGTCCTACTCTGCTCCGAAATACAGTGCGGCTAAGGGGCACAACCTTGACTGCGGTGTTGGAAGGGTCCTTCTTCCTTTTGGGCTAAACCTCCACTGATAGCACCTGTTGGAGATGGACCACCAGCGGCACCCTGGGCAGCGGCCCCTCTCCCATCCACCCTCTCTCTCTTGTGCCCCAGCAGCAGCCAACCCAGCCTTCAGCTTCAGTTCCTGGAGGGCTCCAGCTGGATTTCACTGGCTTCCTTCTGCCCCAGCCTTTCTTCAAGAGCTGCAGCCCATCTATACCAGTCCCTCCCTGCAGGTACTCTCTAATGGGCAACATGTGTTGTTGCTTTGTAATTAGCACACAGTAAGTTTAACTTTTATTTTTTTTTTTGGTGTGCTGTCCTCATACCTGCCCAGATTTATGTAATTGCTCCCACAATCAGTATATAGGACAGTTCCATTATCTCCACCCAAAACCCCACATTTCGTCCCTTAGTGATCACACCCTCTTCTCACCCTTCACCCTGGTGACTACCCATCTATTCTCTGTCACTACAGTTCTGTGTTTCTGAGAACGCACTGTCAATGGGATCATCAGCCTGTAACTTTTGAGAATGGCATTATACATTCAGAATAAGGGTTGCGATACATCCCAGTGATTGTGTGTATCCATGGTTGACTCCTCTTTATTGCCCAGTAGTGTTCCATGATGTGGATGGAACACAGTGTGTTCATCCAATCAGCTGCTAAAGGCACTTGTGTTTTTTTACCCTTTGGTGATTATGAATAGAGCTGCTTTCTTGCTTTTATCATTGCTTGAAATTATTTCATTGAGGGGCCAGCCCAGTGGCGCACTGCACTAGTGCGCCGCTTGGGAAGTGTGGCGGCGCTCCCGCCGAGGGTTCGGATCCCACATGCAGACCAGTTCCCGCTCACTAGCTGAGCGAGGCGCGGGAGCAACGCCATGGGTTGCGATCCCGTTGCCAGTCCCGGTCCGGTACGGGGGCGACACTGAGGGTTGCGATC
>NW_007732638.1:92062-94208 GCF_000696425.1 Galeopterus variegatus
GGGCGACACTGAGGGTTGCGATCCGTTGCCGGACACGGAAAAAAGACAAAAAACAAAACAACAAAAAAGAAATTATCTCATTGATTTATAGAGTTACTTGTTTATTTTTTGTCTCCTGCTGTAATGAAAGCCCCAGGAAAGGCAGTATCTTGTCTGTCTTCTTGGCACTATCCCCAGTGCCTAGAAAAGTGCTAGAAATACAGTCGGAAAATGGTTGTTGAGTAAATGAAATAGTGATTATCTGGCTTTTGTATCCGCTGGAGTCATAGGCATTCCAGTATTAAATATGCCAGGGAGAGAATAGGCTATGTGCTGAGCCCTCTGGCCCGTCCCAGAACCAGGGCCCTCGGTCATGGCAGCAGTTGTACTTGAATTGTGTCTGATATTAGCAATGATAAGTGTCCTCCCGGAGAGTGGGCTCCTGTGGTCATTAAACTCATTTGTAGACTCTGGGCCAGCCATCTTACATGGACTGTCTCATTCACTCCTCACAACCACTGTCAGAGCTAAGAGCTAATATTACCCCATTACATAGATAGGAAAACCAAGGCTTGGAGAGGATGAGATAACTTGTCCAAGATCACACAGTTAGCAAGTGGTGGGTCTGGAATTCAGACTGAATCTGTTAATTTGAAGACTTTGACATACCAGCCTGTATTAGTTCGTTGGACTGCCACAACAAAGTGCCACAGACTGGGTGGCTTCAGCAATAGATGTTTATGTTCTCATCATTCTGGAGGCCAGAAGTCTGAGATCAAGGTGTGTGCAGGGCTGATTCCTCTCTCCTTGGCTTAGGGATGGCTGTCTTCTCCCTGTTTCCTCATGTGGTCTTTCCTTTGAGTGTATCTGCGTCCTGGTCTCCTCTTCTTATTAGGACACCCATCCTATTGGATTGAAGCCCACCCTAATGACCTTATTTTAACTTAACTACCTTTTTAAATAGAATCTTTAAAGACCCTATTTCCAAATACAGTCATATGCTGAGGATTAGTACTTCAGCATATGAATTTTGGGAGGCACAATTCAGCCCATAACTGCCTCTTTCAAATGATCCTTTACCAATTGAAAATGGAAATATTTGGAGTCTGTGAAACCTACAAACCCGGCCTTATGGTCTGCATCTGGTGATGGAATCACGTTGAATTACAGTATTATGAGGGAGGCAAGTTTGCTAATTGCTGCACGAACGTAGGGCTGTATTAACTGAAAATAAGCAGGAGGTGCACAAAACCAGCTGTCAGTCATCCCTCAGCAGCACCTCCTTGAGCTCCCGCTGAACCTCGGATGCCTGTGATGTGCAGTGCACCGTGTTTGAATCCTCTGAACCCGCCGGGGCGGATCTGTCTGATTCTTCTGTGTCAGCTGCAGAACCTAGCACAGTGCGGTGATGCGCAGTGGGTTCTTCTGAAAGCTTGTTAAATTGCACTGAAGGTGGAAGATTTTTGCTTCAAAGCCAGTTGGAGAAGGGGGAGATGTGGTTCATATTGCTTTCTTAATTAAAATTTTTCTCTAAAAGTTGAGCTAAGTGTTACTTCCACCTTCCCTTTGGGCACTAGAGACCTCCTCCATCAGAGAACCAGACATGACTGTTTTATTCTGATAGTAGTTTGCTCTGAAGTTACTGAAACAGACATCAGACATGCCCAGCTGTGGGGTGGGAGGACTACTAATCTGTGCCTGAGCAAGTTTCTGCAGACTGAGGCAGGCCTGCAGCTGGTGGCAAGGAAGCAGGGCTGTGGTGGCCGATCTCTAGTTTTCTCTGTAGCCCAGGCACCTTCTGTAAAAAAGGCTCTGTGCCGGGGACATGAGCCAAGGAGTGAGAACCAAGTCTCCCTCTGTCCCCTGAGCCCATCTGGTGATTGTGGTCGCCCTGTGGCTATTGTGCAGAGTCCTCCCTTACATGAGGAATCAGGTCTGTCATACTTGCCTCAACCTCCCCCACTCCAAGCCCCAGGATTTATTCCTGTAGCTTCCCACCTCTTCCAATAGTTTTTTAAAAAATATCAGACTGTGTTTGAAATTGTAACTTTTGATTCTTAAAGTGATCCTGACATATTTAAGTAATTTCATTACTTTTTCTTTTTCTTTTTCCTTTTTGTCTTTTTTACTGACGGGTAACGGGATCGCAACCCTCGGTGTCGCGCCC
>NW_007732638.1:95628-99033 GCF_000696425.1 Galeopterus variegatus
ACTCACTGGGATGCTGTGGATGTTGGTCATGGGAAGTTGCCTTGTGCTGCTGCTTCACAGAGTAAGGGGCCTGTACATCATAGGTGGAGTGGCGGGTATCTATCTGAACATGTGGACCACACTTCTTATGGCTTTGGGTAACAATGTGAGATGTTTCATCTATCAGAACTCTGCCTCTGGAGGGGCATTTTTGGGAGGATGAGAAGTCACACAGGTTAAAAATGAACACAAGTATTGCTATTTTTATCATTCAATGGACATAAAGCCTGATGATTAAGTAACTCGAATCAAAATGAAAATGCTTGGCTCTATGAGTCTTACCAAAGATAAAAAATGCCAGCAAAGTGGAAGCTGCCCAGGACTGGAGTCTATAAATACAGCGAGCACGGACTGGAGGTGCACAAGTTCTGCATCGGGACTGTTGACGTGTACAGAGCATGCGTGAAGGGGATTGGCACGTCTTGCAGAGGGAGTGGAGTTCACGGTCATCACTTTCTGACTGTGGGCATCTCATCAGTGATCTGAATGCAAGCTTTCCATCATTCAGCCTGGAGCGAGGCTCTCAGGTGTAAAAAATGACCAACATGGAGCGTTTTATGAAAACTCAGCAAAGCTGCCCAGAATGGAAGTAATTACATTTTTTGAACAGAGTTGTTTGATATAATTCCCTGTAAAGTGACAGTTCTTGAAGAAAGCACTATCTGTAGGCCTATGAATGCACTTGTTCTGTGAGATGAGATAATATCCAACCTCTGAGATGGGTATGGACTTTACTGTTTTATAGACCTTGGATGCCTGTGAGCTTCCGGTGTCCTATCCCCCAAATCCAATTCCACTGGTTAGTGTTAACAACCATGAGAAGGAGGACATAAAATGAAGAAACAAACAGCCACATTCAGCAGCATGAGAGACAGGTGTTACTGCTACATTCACGCTGCACACAAGGCACTCCCAGCCCAGACAGCTGAGAAAACCTGCTCAAGGCCCCACCAACCATCCACGGCCATACCAGGCGTCACTCATATCCAGGACCCCAAACCCCTCTGGGCTCCTCTGCGTCATTCAGTCCCTGCTGAAGGAGGTGTCACATGAAGGTGGTGCCAGCATTTCTTTGACTGTGAAAAGTGATTGTCTACACAGAGAGAGACAGTGAGCAACTGCCCGTGGGCGGGGCTGGTTTGGGGAGGCTGAGGTGTGTGCTGTCTTCACGAGGCCCCCAGGTGGCCAGCGGTGCCGTCTTCCTCTTCCTCTCCAACCTACCTAGCCATAGATCCTGTCCACTTGGGAGTGGGGTGTTGCTTGCCAAAATTTTAATTAATTCATTAGTAATATAGCTCATGAGAAAATGAGCAACGAATAGAAGCATGTACTTCACAAAAGAGAAAAAACCTGAGAGAGCTCTTAAATGTATGGAAAGATGTTCAAACTTATTCCTAGTAAGAGAAATGCAAATCCCAAAACTGTGATTCTGTAACAGAACAGTAAAGGCCAAAAACTCTATATTGGGTTCGTGGAGGGTGTTGGGAGAGAGGCACTCACGTACATTGCTGGTGGGAGTACACTGGTATGATGTCTTCAAGGCCATGTTGGAAATACATATCAATATTATGCAGGTATATATTCATGCATGAAAACAAGGATATTTATTGTGTCATTGATTGTAAGCACAAGAGTTAGGAAACAATCTGGCTATCAATAGGGAATTGGTTAAATTTTGGTATTTCCACAAAATGAAAAATATGCAGCTTGTTAAAAAGAATGAGTTAAATATAAACTGACCTCCAAAATTTACTGCTAAATGAATTTCAAGCAAGGTGCAGAAGCATGTGGGGAGTATGAGTGAAGAAAAACAGAATGCCGACACATGTACCTGTTCTTGTAAACGTAGAGGTGACCTCAGGGAGGCTGGAAGAGGAGCTGATAACAGTGTTTTCTTGGGTTTGGAACTGGGTTCCTGGGGGATGGAATGAAAAAAGAGAGAACCTCTTCACAAACCTCTGGAAAGTCTTGGAATTTGATACAGGGGGCAAAAAATGTAGGTATGATAAAATCCCAGGAAGTCTTTATACCTTGTCATTTCATGTTGCATTGGATTTGTGTGTTGGATTGAGGACCCAAGGCAGTGGAAATAAATGCCAGCATCCTGGGGGGGCTGTCCACGTTTCCTCTAGGTGCCCTGTCCAGCCATGTCCTCTGTCTGGACAATTGAGCAGAACAGTTCCATTACCACAGGGTCTTGTGTTACCGATTTATAACCAAACCCACTTCATTTCTATGCCATTACTCCCCCTGTCCCCGACCAGTGGCAAATACTAATCTGTTGTGCATTTCTATAATTTTTGTCATTCCTAGATTGTTATATAAATAGAATGATACAGGAATTAATAATTTGGAATTGACTTTTCACTTAGCGTAATTCCCTAGAGATTTATCCACAGTGTATAGATATAGTAGTTCATTCATTTTTATTGCTGAATAACATTCTATGGTATGTATGGACCACAGTTAGTTTAACCATTCACATATTGTAGGACATCTGGGTTGCTCCCAGTTTGTGGCTATTGTGTCCTCTGTTCCTCCTTTCTTGCCTTCCTGTGAATTACTTGAACATTTTTTTGGATCCCCACCCTAAAAAAAAAATGATTTATTTATAGTGCTTTTGAGCGTATTGCTTTGTATGGTGTTCTTAGTGGTGGCTCTGGGTATTACAATACCAAGTGTCTTATCGCAGGCTACTGGTATTGGCATCTTATCACTTTGGGTCAAGTGTGGCAACTTTGCTTCCACTTAGGTCCTCTTACCTTTCCCACATTTAAATATAATTTTCTTCATTATCGGATGGTGTTATAATTTTTTGTTTCAATCATTGAATATGATTTATATGACTCAGATAGGATAGCCTATTATACTTACCCATATTTCTGTTCTTTCTCTTATTTTTCCTTTCTTTCCAATGCTCCAAGATTTCTTCTATATTTCCTTTTTGTTTGAGAACTTCTTCAATTTTTTAGTTTTACTTCATCTGAGAATGTCTTTATTTTCACTTCATTTCTGAAGGATATTTACACTGGATACAGAATTCAAAATTGATGATTCTTTTCTTACAGCATGAAAAATGTTGGGCCATTTCCTTCTGGCCTCCATGGTTTCAGATGAGATATCTGCTAACCTATGAATTCGTGTTCCCTGTGGGTAACATGCCATCTTTCTCTGACTGCTTTAAAGATTTTTCTGTCTTCAGTTTTCAGAAGTTTAAGTATGGTGTGGCTTGGTGTAGATTTCTCTCAATTTATCCTATTTGCAGTTTGTTCAGCTTCTTGAATCTGTAGGGTTTTTTTTGTTTGTTTTTTTCCTTTTTGTCTTTTTTACTGACTGGTAACGGGATCGCAACCCTTGGTGTCGCGC
>NW_007732638.1:99566-110232 GCF_000696425.1 Galeopterus variegatus
GGAACCGGTCTCCACATGGGATCCGAACCCTCGGTGGGAGCGCTGCTGCACTCCCAAGTGGTGCACTCTCCAGTGCACCACTGGGCTGGCCCTGTAGGTTTTTTATATTTAACCAATTTTAGAAAGTTTTTCAGGCATTATTTCCTTCAATACTCTTTGAATCCCATTTGGTCTTTCCTCTCCTTCTGGGACTCCAATAATACCAGTGTTGAATCTTTTTTTTTTTTTTTTTTCCCTACAGTTCCCTGAGGCTGTGTTCACTTTTCTGTTGACCTGTTTTCTCTCTGTTGCTCAGATAGGGTGAAGTATTTTGGTTTTTTTTTTTTTTTTGTGTGTGTGTGTGTGTAATTATAATCACTTTCTAAAATTTCTTCTTTAGCATTTAGGGCTTTTAAAAAATTTATTTTATTTTGTCAGTATATAATGTGGTTGATTATTGTGAAGTATTTTAATCAGTCCTCACATGCACTGATTCTATCCTCTGTCATCTCCACTCTTCTACTGTGACCATTCAGTGTGTTTTTTATTTATATTACTGCATTTTTCAGTTCTTTAATATCCATGTGGATTTTTAAATTTTTTTTTATTATTGAGATTGTTTGCTATTTCATTGATTTCAAGACAATGTGTAATTGCTTGTTGAAAAATTTTTAATAGGTGCATTAAAATACTAACAATATCATTCCAGCATCTGATTTATCTCAATATTAGTGTCAACTGATTGCTTTTCTTATTCAATATGTATTTTCTCTGGTTCTTTCTATGATGGGTGATTTTCAATTGTATTCTCGGCATTTTGGCTATTCTGTTAGAAGATACTTGGCTCTTTGCAGAAATCTTTTATTTATTTATTTATTATTTTTTATTTTTTTTCCTTTTTGTCTTTTTTCGTGACCAGTAACGGGATCGCAACCCTCGGTGTCATGCCCGTACCGCGACCGGCAACGGGATCGCAACCCTTGGTGTCGCGCCCGCACCGCGCTCAACCAGTGAGTGGACCGGTCTCTATATGGGATCCGAACCCTTGGCGGGAGCGCCGCCGCGCTCCCAAGCACCGCACTCTACCGAGTGCGCCACTGGGCCGGCCCAGAAATCTTTTATTTTTGTGGGTGGTCATCCTACTTAGATTTAACACACAGGTTTTGGTCTACTTTTTGGGCTGTGACTTCAATGATGGTTTAATTTTCATGGTCTTTGTGCTGCTATTTTGGTCTACTTGGTTTATCTGGTGCTGCTGGGCTTGTACTAGTCCCTGATGCTGCTGCATTAAGAGCAGGTGGGGTTTGTATATGCCCAGCTTCCAGATGCTGCCATGTGGCGAACAGGAGATGGAAAGGGCTCGGCAGGACAAGACTTTTTCCTGTCAGGACCCTCCTGCTGTGTGTGTGTGGGGGGGCAGGGAGTATTTCCAGGTCAGGCCACCTATGGGAGAATGACCCTTGCTGCGGTCTCCCTGTCGCTCAGTGTCTGGACTGGATGCATGTTAACAGCAGGAGCTCCTGTGCTGGTACACCCCAGCCCTCTCTGCCCCACTGGGGGAAGGTGTTCCATTTCTCTGGCTGCTTTTATCAGTGGGTATCCCAAATGATCCCCCTTATTTGTGTTGCTGGGCTAGCCTGGTTGTGTTCACAGGACTCCTGGTCCATTTGGGAAGAATTAGCCCAGCAGGGCTGCCTTCTGTTTCAGTGTTGTTTGTTGGAGACTTCGGGGTCTGGGTCAACTTCTTCTGTTGGGTGGGGGTCATAAGGCTTCCTTCTGCAGTGATGCTTCTTCCACCTTGGAGTCTCTGACCACGTTGCCTCTTCCTTCCATCATTCAAAGTTCTCTCTGGTGGCCTCTTGCATTGTTTCCAGAGTGTGTGGGGGTACTTAGAGGGTATGCACAGAGAGAAATGAGTTTACCACATACTGTTTGGAAATCCGTCTTTTTCTAGATCCTTTTGACAAAACTCTAGTGGTCTCTGTTGGCTGCCTCCCTTCCTGGAAGAGCGAGATGCTCCTTGCTCATGTTGTCTGTTTCCCATCTTAGACCTGGAACCAGCTGCTTTGCCAAGTTCTGGTTTCTTTTAAAGGCAAATAGCACTGAGTATCACATTCTTGGAGCCAGGCAGGCTCATCAGTGCTAGTCACCATTTCTAGACATCTTCAGTGGACATGACTAGCATTTTGTGTGCAAGAGTTGTCTACAGCTTATTGGTAATTTGTCATTTTCTTTTAAAAATACATTTCACTGAGGTTTTGAAATCTAAGATCATAGAGATGGCATTCTTTTACTTAAAAATATTCCTGTGTATACTAGGGTTTTTTCCCATATTTGGTAGCTTTGTTTTCTAATATTATTAAATTATTTTGTTTATCACTTAAGTATTAATGTTTTAAAATTATTTTGATAAGTTCAATTAATATTAAATAACTACTAATAATTGTTGTTAATTAAATACTTGTAGTTACTAATATTTGTTTAATATTAAATAGTTTAGATGCATTCTAATATTATAGTAAATATTAAATAATTTAAAATTAGACTTTCCAAAGGTTTGCGTATTTGTTGTTTATTTAGGGAAGTAGCTCATGTATTTATTGTTTTTCTTTTTCTCCAAATCCTTTATTTTTTAAATTTATATTACTTTTTACTTCTCCCTCATCTTAGATTTTCTGTATTATTATTTTATTGATATAGTCAATGATTGCTTGTTTGAATAACTTTTACTTTTTAATTTAATAACAAACATATTTGAGTCTGAATTTCCGTTGTATTCAATATATTTTAATAGCTAATATCATTATTATTATTTACTATATAATCATTTTCTGAATAATCCCCTAAAATTCAGTAGTTATTTATGGTAATGTTTTAAAGTTTCAGCTTGTTAATTTCAGAAGTGTTTATACAAACTTTTGTTAAAATTTCTGGTTTCATAATACTCGAGTAATTTATGTATTTAGAGGTTGTATTGAAAATTTCTTTGTTCTCTAACATATTATTAATTTTAATAGATTTTTCTTGGGCATTTGAAAAGTAACGGTGTGTATATATAAAATAAATTAGAATATTTTAACTAATTTGGCTGTAATAACTGATTAGATATATGTTTACACACATGCACACACATGTGTGTGTTTGTGGTGTGTGTGTCTTCTCTACTTGTACATTTAAAAATTTTTATAGATCTTCTAAATTGGTTGCAATTATTCAATCTCTGCATGTCTATATGAATTTTTGACCATCATAGCTGGTGTTTACTGAGCATTTACTTTGTGCCAGGTCTGGGGCCTGAACACTGGAATATTAATTTGTTATAATACTTACAATACCTACCCCTGTGTTTCTTGGAGGCTGAAGCTGAGAGTTTAAGGTTTTCCTCTGTTTGCTGTGGCAGCTGCCCTTTAGCTCTCGTGCTACTGTGAGGGTCTCCTAGCGACCCCAGGGAGATGTGGTTGGATGTGCAAACTGTCCTTAATCATTGTTTCTTTGGCATTTAGACTATTTTCACTATTAAGTATGATAATGTTGCAGTAGACATCTTCATGGATATAGCTTTATATTTAATTTAAACAGTGTCTTTAGGATAGTGTTCTATCTTGAGAGAAAAAGGCATGTACATTTTTTATGGATCAGTGACTGTGAATGTTTTTATGATACAGAATTATTTCCTAAAATTCTTATGCCAATGTACTCTGCTAGCAGCAATAAATGAATAATACACTAGGTTTACTCTATCCTCAATAGTGTTGGGTGCCACAAAACAAATAAATAGATATTAGTTGAGACATGTTTTTGAGGACAGATATTGTTTTATTTAGTCAGTGTGTACTGGGGACATACGCTCTACCGAACAGTGAGCCTAATACTGGGGACACAGTGTACAGGTAGTGCCTGTGGACAGAGTGAAGAACAGAGGCCTTGGAGAAGGACTCACCTTAGACATGAAGGCTTTGGAGCCTTCACGTTGTTGAGTGAGGTGGCAGCCAGCCTGCAGGTGGTGATGGCAGATCTGGACTCTGGTGGCCACATCTTACATAAGACTTACTGATCTCCTTGTTAGAACTGCTACAGGATTGAAGGTTCATCCCAATAAAGCAACTGAATAAGACATACCCCAATATGCTTCATTTTACAGGCTAATTATACTTTTTCTTTTGTGGACAAGCTAAAAACTTTATCTGAAACACTGCTGAAAGTGTCCAGCCTTTTCCAGAGAAGTGGAAACAGTCCGATGTTCACCCAACTGCAGGTGAGTTGTATCTGCTTTTGCCAGCTCAGGCTGTGGGAGCTGCCTGCAAGGCCATGTCTGAAACATTGGGACAGCCTTTTAGAAGATTCTGCAAAGTCATATCGGGCATGATTTTCCCGGTTGACTAGTAAGATTGACATGAAATTGGATATGTGTGTTGTAAATTTTTAGTGTTTTACCCATGCAAGATGGTACTATTGTGAGAATGATTAATAATTTATTAATATTTACCTGTGCTTAAGTTCTGTATTTTAATGCTGCCTAGACAGTTTACATACTTTTAGATGGTGGGTCTATTACAATGATCAGTTATAAATTCTTCATATTCTTAATTTTACAAAATAATTGGGTTGTGGTTTAAAATATTCCAACTACTTCAGAGCCTGACAATCATTAACTATAATCAGATAGGTTACCTGATAACATTTTGGGACTTTGTGTAGTTCTAGTTTACAGGATGAGAAAACACGCCTGCATTTTTATTCTTGTTCAGCTTATTTATAATCCACTAGATGACTGGTTAGTTCAGAGCATGGACTCAGGAGCCACATCCTCTGGGTTTGATTCTCAGCTCTGTTTTCACCAGTTGTCTGATCTTGGACTAGTCACCGAACTTCTCTGTGCGTTGGGTTTCTTCTGTGAAATGAGGAAATCATCGTAGTTATGAGGCATAAATCAGTTAGGATATGTCAAGCACGTGGAATAGAGTTTGGCACAGAGAAAATGCTACTGTGTGTGTCTGGATCCTCTAAGAAGAGTTTGCTAAGATGGGATTACAAGTGCAAAAATTTTATTATGGGAAATGGCTGTTAGAGCAGAAGAAGAGGGAATCCAAAAGGCTGAAGGCAAGTCATCACACAGTGGAGTGAGTGAGAGCCTGAGGAAAGGAGGGAAGGAGGGTGGAAGATTCTGGTCACCAGCAATTTAATGAACACTGGCCAAAGACTGTGGGAGTCATGTAGCTAAATTTGTTGATCAGTGGAGTCCTGTGTCGGCTCAGTGAAGTGCAGTGGTTCTGAGGGGTGGGCCTGCTGTGGTGGTCACTGTCAGCCCATGGGAGATGTGGCCTTGGGGAAGACTGAGATGGATTCAGAGCGCAGCAGTGGGGCCCCTGGTCAGTGTATTAGAAGAGCTGCGGTGCTCATTCTCACGGCAGCCACAGCTGTATGTGTTGGCTTTTATTGTAATATTCTTTGTCTTTAACTTGTTTGCTCTTGGATTAATTTGTTAATCCAGAGATCAGCAAATGTTTTCCTATTGTATTTTTTGATAAAATTCGTATGATCTTTTAATTGTATTTTTCCATTAACTTTTTGAAGTACTCTTGTATAAATTCTCTCTAAGGAACTTGCAATCCTGGTGTTGCGCCTCAGTGCGTCAGTATTTGGCCTTTCACTTTCTTGTTGGCTCTCGGGTGCTGTAGGTCCGTGGCAGTATGATGTAAGTCAGTGCATGCCACCTGCACTGTAAAGATGTAAACGTTCAGTAAGGTGATGGAAATTATTTTGGAGAACTCTCCATAGTGAAACCATTGACAAATGAGGCAAAGTTAGAGCCATCAATGATGAAAGAGGAATGGTGCTGAAGATGCAGAGAGAGAGGCTTCTGGTGATGATCACTTGAATGTCAGAGGACTGAGAGGGGGCTTGGGAAGTGCTGAAACCCTTCTTCAGTGTTCTTGCCACAGTCGCCCCTCTTCATAACTGTCTTGTGGAAAAGGTGATGGAAAGGAAAGGAGAGGACCTAATGGAAAGTGAAAGATCACCACATAGTTTTGTTAGAAAATTTGCCAAAATGTCACCACTTAATCCTTTTTAAAAAAATTTTAATATTATATTTTCTTTAACCCAACATACCTACTATATTATCATTTCAATGTATAATAATTTTTAATAAAAGAATAGTAATGAGATATTTGACATTAACTTTTGGTGCAAATATTTGAAATCCAGTGTTCATTTCACATTGACGTCACATCTCACTTTAGACGAGCCATGTTTCAAATGCTCAGTGGCCCCCTGTGGCTGGTGGCCACCATATTGGACAGCACAGGATGAAAGCGTTTTCAAAGACAGAAGCAAAACAGCATGTCTGAGAAACTGCAAGTGAACCTGTGTGTCTAGAGCACAGGGGAATATGTGCGTGCGTGCGTGCGTGTGTGTTTGTGTGTGTGTGTGTGTGTGTGTATTTTGGGAAGAGGTTGGCAAATGGGAGAAAAAAGGGTCTAGAAAGGTAGATGAAGCAAGAATGTGAAAGATATTTTGACTTTACTACATTGGAACTATTGAAGGCTTTCAGCAGAGGAATGACACTTACACATCTGTGTTTCAAAACTTTAATTCTGGAAGCAGTGTGAAAAATAGATTTGAGGGCTGGAGACTAAAGGCCAATTAAAGGATATAAATGACAATTCATTCAAGAGATGACTGTCACCACTTAACTCATTTTTTGTTTTAAATATTAATGGCATAATTGCAATTCTAACCTAAACTTACATAATTGTAACTTTTTTTCAAGGTAAAGTCCTAATCAAATGTTATCCTGTTATTTATTGTGATGTTTTAGAACTTCTAAGTGGATTCACTTTGTGTCTTTTTTCTGCATAATGAAATTTTGAATAAGCCTAATAAGTATTATTTAATAAGAGGAAATTATGCAATTATTTTTGTTAAGCTATATTATTTTCTTTTAGGAAGCTCTAGGAAACAAATTTATAAGAAACTTTGTAGAAAGCCAGTTGCACATTGATGTGGACACACTTACTGAGAAACTCCAGACATATGGTAAGTGTGCTGATGGGCATGTGAGGTCCATCTGCCCAAGTGCCTCTGCCGCTTGGGTCCTACCCCTTTGCCCACAAAGTCACTGGGAGATGTGGACAAGTCACTTTTCCTCTTTCAGTTTCTGATTTCTTATCTGTAACATGAAGGGCTTGAACTAAATATACTCCAAAGTTTGTTCAAAGTTTTCTCCTTTGCTGATTCAGGGCTTGACGAATAAAGAACTTGTTAAAAAGAAAGGCTTCTGATTCAAATAAAAGAATTGTGAGTTATAAAGCCAGATGACAAAAGAAATTACTAGTACTGAGTTAACAGTAAATTGAAAGCAGTTGCACTGATTTGAAAATGTGGAGCTCAGATTTCAAAAAAATTCTGTCAGTTAGCAAGCATGTATTGTACCTCTGCAATCAAGGAATCTGTGAATTCATTTAGATGTTTAGCAAACATTTACTGAACACACAAGGAGCACAAGTTCAGTGCAAGGATCTAGAAAAGGCATCAAGTATTCCTGTCCCACCACACAGTGCAGAGGGGAAGATGACCAGGCTAAGAAACAGCGAAACTGGGACAGAATCGGGCTTTGTCAGAGGCCTGTCAGGGATGCTCTTGAGAGCCTAGCCAGCTGGAGGGGTCCTGGAGATGGGGAACAAAGGGGGTCAGGCTGTTTCAGGTCCCCAGCACCTTGGCGCTCTGCCTGTGCACATGAAAGGGGCTTAGATCTGTCTGAAGCTCAAGGGTTAGAAGAAAGCAAGGCATTTTATTAAGCACAATTTTCTTTTAGAAAAAAATTTGTTTTGGGTAGATTTACTACTTTAGAAAGGTTAATAATATATTAAAATAAATGTTACTGGGGGCCGACCCTGTGGCTCACTCGGGAGAGTGTGGCGCTGGGAGCACCGAGGCCACGGGTTCGGATCCCATATAGGGATGGCTGGTGTGCTCACTGGCTGAGCGCGGTGTGAGCAACACCACGCCAAGGGTTACGATCCCCTTACCGGTCACAAAAAAAAGAAAAAAGAAAAAAAAATGTTACTGGCTAAAATATTTTTTTTCCAAATAATTAGAACACCATTTTAAATAAATAAATAAATAAATAAATAAAAGTTGTACAGGAAAGTTGTTAGAAGAGTCCCCAATCCTGAGACTTTCTGTCCAGATCACTAGTGTAAATACAGTGTCTGAGAGCATGAGATGCACTTGAACCACCTTGTTCTACACATTGCTGCCAAGAACCTACACAACTTTTGAACAGGTTTCCTGGCCAATGTACTTCTATTCTAAAATTAAGGGGAAAAAACAGAAATTCAGACTTTTTCATACAAGTGTGTGGGGACCCAGAATATGAGATTCACATGGAATTTTGAGATGAAGTGTGATTCTTCCCTTCTTCCTGCTCCCACCCAGCACTGGAGACTAAAGGAAGATCCTCTCATCAGTGGTGGGGTGATGGTTATTTTCCATCTGACCCTGCACAGTCCTCTGGGAATTGGCACAGGATAAAGACGGGTGGTGGGGGACTGGTCACAGACTACATGAAAGCTCCTTTTGTAACTCTCTAGCTAAAGAATTAATTCTCCTTAGTGCATGCATCCTTTTAAATTTATACCTAGGTTGTACATACATTTCTTCATCCTATAACCAGTATCTGGAGACTGGGATAAAATGACTCTTTGAAGTTACATTGATACAATTGCTGGGGATGTTTATTCAATCATGCTGTCACTTATATTCATTATGTAACTTTTAAAAATAATATTTTGCTTATTAGAAAAACAGTATAAGTTTGTTATAGAAATATTAGAAAATACAAGTAAGCCAGAAAAAAAACCCCCAAAAACCCCACCCATAATCTCCTCATCACAGATAGCTATTGTAAAAGGCTTGGAGTTCTTTTCCAGATGGGGCACAGGTATATGTATTTTCATAAAAATGATAATTCTGTCAATATCATTTTGTAACCTGTTTGAAAAAAAAATTAGCTGTATTAACAGTGGTTCTTCATATACACGAATATTGACTTTGTTACCAAGGAGAGTCCGCAAACTTACCCCTCCTCTTTTATTTTCATGCCCTAGTGTAAATTACTTTAAACTTTTTTATCAGTTTCTTTTGGATTGGCCATCATATCCTTAAATGAAATGCCTATAGTAGTATTTCTTGATTTACTTGTTGAAGGAATTATCAATTGATTTCCTGTTATGAAAGATGCAGACTAAGTGCTGCACCCCATCATTTCTCCACCCGATTGTTCCCGCTATAGTTATGTGACCATTTTAGTTGTAAAACATCATGACTAGGTAAATGTTGTTCAGTGCACAGCCAGGCTATGTCTTATAATGAAATTTCCCTTTTTATGTTTCCCTTTCCCTAGAGTTTGATATTCTCTTGCTTCTACACGTAACATGTGTTATCCATGGCCCCTGCCCACATTGTGCCAACAGATTGTCCTTATGTTGGGTCCTTTTGTGTGAGTGGACTCCCACCCAGGGCCTCCCTCATACTTTGGTGAGCCAGGGTGGCCCTTCACCCACTACTTCCCCAGGACCTCTCTGCTCTCCCAGGTGGGAGTCCACGATTCTTGGGTTTTACGTCCTCCTCACTTTTGTTTTATTACCATGTTTTGTGGGTTCATAGTTGCAAATGTCATCCTGAAAATGACAGGAGAGAAACATTTCCTAAGTAATATTACTCAGTAAAGTCATGTTTATTTCTGAAGAATATATGGAAGTATCCCCAATTTCATTTCTGATAATTTTAATTTGTGTCCTCTCTCTCTCTCTTGATCGGTATTGTCAGATGGTTATTGATTCTATTAGTCTTTTTTTTAGGAAAAAAAAGTTTGGCCTTGTTTATTGTTTGTTTTTTATTTCATTAATTTTTGCTCTTTTCATTATTGGTTCCATCCGTTTACTCTCTTTGGTTTGTTGCCTTTTTTTTTTTTTCCGGTAACTCCAGATGAGTACTTAGATTATTGATTTTCACTTTGTCTTCTTTTCTTATATATAATATTATATATATGTATATACTCATGATTATATATTTCCCTCTGAGCATTGCCTTAACTGCATCTCATGAGTTTTGATCTGTTGTATTTTCATTATACTTCAATTTAACGTATTTTATTTTATAATGTAATTTCTTTCTCTCTCTCTTGACCCTTGGGTTATTTGAAAGTCTATAGTTTAATATTTAAGTATTTGGGATTTTCTATTTATCTGTGTGTAACTGATTTCTAGCTTTATTTTACAGTGGTCAGAGAATGTACTCAATCAATATGATTTCATTTTGTGTGAAATTTATTGAGACTTGCTTAATGCCCCCACATAGGTCAATTTTGGTTCCTGTATGCAATGGATCTGCAATTGTTGGGTATAATCCTGTGTATTCTTACAGTCTGCTTTTTCTACCAGTTAAGAGGTGTATGTTCAAATTTCCCATTCTGATTATGTATTTGTTTGTTTCTCCTTTAAGTTTCATTGATTTAAACTTTATATATTTTGAGGCTGTATTTTATATTGAGAATATGTTTGAGATATATTTTCCTCTCTTTGTATTTAATTTCATTCCTTCTTCTGTACCTGCTCTGTCCCCTCTTCCCCTCCTCTTCTCTCCTTCCTCCCTCCCTCCCTCCCTCCCTCCCTCACCCTCCCCT
>NW_007732638.1:111232-126369 GCF_000696425.1 Galeopterus variegatus
TCCCCTCCCTCTTTTTCTCTTTTTTTATTTTGTTTCCTTGCTTTTTCTTTCCAGCAGTTTTACTAGGGCTTACTTAGGTGTTTTTTTTTGTTTGTTTGTTTGTTTTTTAATGAGAATCCTGGTTTGGTTCTATAGCACTTCTTGAATCAGTGGCTTGATATCTTACATTTTGGGAAAGTTTTGGCTGTTATTTCTTAAAATGTTGCTTCTAAGCAGTTCTCTCTGCAACTCCAGTTAAACATGATTAAAACTTTTCACAGTATCTGTATGCTGCTTACATCATTTTCTGTTTTCTAACCTTCTATTTTCTCTCCATGCTTCAGTTTGTAAATTTCTTTCTTACAAGTTTTCTAATCTACTAATTCTCTCTTCAGCTGAGGCTAATCTGTTATTAAACATACCCATGGAGTTCTTTATTTTAGTTATTGTATTTCCATTTAAAATTTAATTTTTTTATGGTTTTTAGTTCTCTGCTGAAAGTTTCCCTATTTTCATCTAATATTTGGACACGATAACATTTTTGACATGTGTGTTGTTAACTACAATATTTGAGTCTTTTGTGGGTCTGTTTCCACAGTCCATTTTTCTTTTGATTTTTGGTTATTCTATCTTACCTCCAGGAATATTAAGTATTTTTAAAATTGAATACCATACATTATATATGAAAAATTGTAGAAATAAATTTAAGTGTTTTGATGATGATATCTACTTCCAGATGTTATTTTTCTTCTCCTAGGCAGAAAGCTAGGGTAGGGTTACATTCTCTTAATATAATCAGAGACTGAACTATTTGGTGGGCTTCAGTTGTACAAAGGAAGATTTTAGTTTCCCAGTACTCCTAGGGAGTAATTCTATTGGGGTTAGGAGAAATTTCCTCTGAAAATATGGTGTTTACCAAGGCCTACATCCTTAAAAGACCCCGAACTCAAAGCCTTGAGGCACTTCTGTAGGCTCAGCCTGTGTGTCCGTGGCAGTAGCACTTACCATGTGCTTCCTTTTTCTCTTGGATCTCAAACCTTCAAATCTTTGCTGCTTTAGTAACTCTTTGAAGCCTTCATATAGATTTTTAAAGTCATTTGTATTTTCTAATTGTTCATGGCAGGAAATTTTGTCTGCACAAGTTGTTCTTCATTACTCTAAGCAGAAATTCTCTTAATAGGTCCTTTGAATCCGAAGACTATTGTCCTTCAATTGTCAAAAGTTTTTCTGTCTTTATTTCTTTGATACATGTTTTTAACCTCCATTTAATAACTAATGCCATTTTTATCTTTAGGTTTATTTTTTGATTGCTGTTACAGTCTTTGGTTATTTTGTTTTGTTATTTATTTTGAATTCTCTTTTACATGTTGAAGCGTTTCCTTAAATGTTTGTTGATGTTAAGAATGAGGCACTAGAACCTGATTGAAAGTTTTTTTATGTGGGTGGAACTTACTGTGATCCAGTTTAGACCAGTGGTTCTCAACTGAGAGTGATTTTGTCCCCCAGAGGACATTTGGCAATGTCTGGAGATATTTTTGGTTGTCACAGCTGTTGAGATGCTACTGGTATCTGAAAGGTAGAGAGGCCAGACGTAATACTAAACATCCTGCAATGCACAGGACAACCTTCTACAACAAATAATTATGGGCCCAAGGTGTCCTCAGTGCCGAGTCTGAGAAACCCTCATGGAGAGCAGTAGGATGCTGAAGACAATGTTTGGGGCAGACACCTTGGGATTGCAAATCTTCTAGTCTGCTTTGGCTTTTTAAATTCCTAACCTTATTCATATATATGTACATATATCTGAGGACACTTCAAAAGGTTCATGGACAGATTCATATTATCTTTTAATTCTATCTCTCCATGACCTTTTTGAAGTACCCTCGTATACACATATATACATGCATGAATATATATGACAGGTCTTCAAAAAATTAATGGAAAGATTCACATTATCTTTTAATTCTCTTTTTCCATAAACATTTTGAATTACCCCTGTAGATACATGTCTATCTGTCTCTCTCTCTCTTTCTATATATATATATATCCACACACATATCCACATATATGTATGTATGTATGTCTTCCAATTATATACATGATTTAGCTCCTTAAGGCCTTTTTAAAAACTAGCTTTGATTCTTCTTCTGGAAGATAATTAAAGCCACACTATACTGAGGCCAAGTCACTCTTTATTATATTTAACATCTGGAATTGTACGTAGTTAAATTGTTTAACCTAGTAAGCAAGCTTAGGTATGCTACAGAGCAACAGATTCCAAATGGCAAATGGTCAGCAATATAAAAATGTCCCCAGTTTGCCCCACCCAGTAAAACTTAACTCTCTAATTCTCCGTTGAAACAAATCAAGTCTCTCACAATGTACAGTGTACTTTTTGGTCTCCTATTTTCTGGTTCTATGTCATTTCATGCAGAGGAATTAAATAAAAGTAATTAGTTGAAGTCTAGTTCTCTTCTTTAGCAATTATAAGCGTGATAATAGTTAGCATTCAGTAAGCATTTATTGTAACATCAGCTTATATGTGTATTTCATTTAATTTTCACAATAACCACGGGGGTAATTTTGCTTTTCTCACACTACAGATGAGGAAATGGAAACTTTGACAGATTAAATAACTTCCCAGTGCACGGCCGGCCTGGTGGCGCACTGTTACAGTGAGCCGCTTGGGAGCGCAGCGGCACTCCCGCCGAGGGTTCGGATCCCACATACAGACCGGTTCCCGCTCACTGGCTGAGCAAGGGGCGGGCGCAGCACCGAGGGTTGCGATCCCGTTGCCGGTCCCGGTCCGGTACGGGCACGACACTGAAGGTTGCGGTCCGTTGCCGGACACGAAAAAAGACAAAAAGACAAAAAAAAAAAAAACAAAACAAAACAAAACTTCCCAGTGCAAACCATGGAATACATAGTAGAATTGCTATAGGGGTAAAGCTTTGTCTTGCTGGCTTTGCAGCAGCATTGTCCTGCCCCATGGCAGTCATGGCAGAGACGATGCCACCTCTAAGCCTCCAGGTCAGGGTATGCCAGCCCACGTTTCTCACTGGTCTTGCTTTTTGTAGGCTCCCAGGGCTATCATTGCACATAGGAATGCCCAAGCTTAGCTTCATGCCCAGCCCACACTTTTAGAAAACAACAGAATCCCCAGAGGAGTTTTCATCACAGCCCTGCATAAATACCACTCCTTACAGTAGCATTTCACGTAAAAATGTCTCCATACCTGACACATCAATTCTTCTAGCAGGTGCTAGAAAGCCGTGGAGTACACGTGATGAATTGTCCAAAGACGTCACTTTTGCTTCAACATTTTGGGGAAAATGAGGCATAATTTTATGCTAAAACAAATGAGAAGTAGACTAATGCAATATAAATTTTGCACATGAAGAAGCAGTCATTTTGCAACATTTTCACCCCGTAAAGGCTCATGCAGGATCCCTGTCTTCTCCTTGCACACCCTACTGTCCCCTCCATCCTTCTCCTCCACTAGGGTCTGGCGGTGGAAGCACTGGAAGAGGGCCACATGACACAGGACAGGTCAGCCCTGCTCACTGCAGTTACCCCTCAAGGGTGGTTTCAGAGATGTGGTGCGATCTTGGAGAAGGAAACAGACAAAGAAAATGGGTGAGAAAATATCCCAAATTACTAGTGTCAGCTTTGCCCCAGCATCACCTAAGCCGGGCCAGCTGCCTGCCCCTGCCTCCTGTGTCTCCACAGCAGATAAGCTGGGGCACCGAGCTTTCCATCTTGGTGGGGTAGGGGTGCAGGGAATCCTGCAAATCCATTTGCTGCACAGAACATTGCCTTGACTGTGCAGTGTTACGTTCGCCAATATATGAGCCCTAGAGCAAGAAAAAAGCAGTGTATTTTATCTGCGCCTCTATTGGAAATCAATTTTATATAATACATTAATAACCACAATACTAGGGAACATTTACTGAGTGCTCACTGCACCAGACACAGAGAGTGCCAAACGTGTTACATGCTTTATTTCATTTAATCTTAGACAAAGACCATGGAGCAGAGTATTAACATTCACATTTCATAAAGAGGACAAGGATTAGACAGCCACAATTGCCCACTAGGGAGTGGTGAGTGGATCTCAAATCCATCTGACTCTTGGACTCCAAGGCCCAGGAGACTGCAGAGAGCCTGTGTTTCCATGTCCTGGCCAAATGGGCTCTGCACCAAGAGGAACTCTTTATACAACACCACGTGACCTCTCCAGCGATGTGGGCTAGACCAGACGCTAGCTTTCCCCGGAGCCTTCCACGTCAGTGCTGAGGAAAAGGTCTTGCTGGTGTCCATCCCAGCTGCTCCGAGGCTCAGAACCTTTCCAAGGGACCCCGAGATGCTCTGTGGTGGATGTTCCTCCATCTGTAGTGGGAAATATTGTCCCACTTCGGGGGACTCAGACACACTGAGGCAGAAGACCCCAACCCTGGGGGTCCATCTAGCTTGTCTCTGATTGTATCATCTGAACAGTCAAAGGTCCTTCCTGCCTTAAAGCTCACAAATTGTCGACTATGAAACTGGATGAGAAATGGAAACTGCAGTCTTCGCTATTGATGCCATTTGGGAACTGTGGCTGCAGCTGTTCCCTTCTCATGGAACTGTCCGATGAGCTTGTTTTATACTTCTGTAAATCCACTTTGACCATCTTCACTTAACCAGACCCTTTAGGGTCTACTAAATTGTGAATTAAGGTGGTGTTTCTGTGAGAGTGTGTGTGCGAATTCCAGTGGCAGTAGTTAATGGGTCTTCTGCTTAACAGTTTAGTAACTAGCTTCATAGCTTTTTTTTTTTTTTTAAAATTTGATCTTTCCCTGAGAAACTAACAGAATTTTTATTCTTTCTAAAATACAGATGATAAGACTGGGGCTGAGAGACTGGCTTCAAGGCCCTGTAATATTTGGTGGAACCAGGAACCCAATTCTTTGGATTACAGATCATGTAGTCTTTCTACTGTGTGTTTGGCAATGCTGTGTGGAATTTCTGGAATTTGAGTTTTTTGACATACCTTAAGCAGCAGTTTCAAATGGTTTCACCCAGTATAAATGCAGCCTGGTGTAGCTGTAAGAAGGTGGGCTCCAAAGCTAGATGGCGCATGTTTTAGTCCAGGTTTTGAAGATCACTTGTTACTCTTTGTGCTTTAACTCCTGCACGATTGAAACATACCAGAATGAACATGCCAATGGCACTTTCTACAGATGTAAGGATTAAGTGAGACAACACATAAAATATCCAGAATTTGCCTGGCATATGACTCACACTCAGACAATGCCACCTCATTATTATAGGTATTTAGCAAAAGCTTAATCATCTGAAATCCAGCCTTTGCAAGTCCTCATACCTGTGTCTTGACTTGGGATCTGGAAATTCCTGGAACATGACAACAGCAATAACAACAACAGTAACAAATAACAATTTTTTCTTTGAGAAACAGCGAGCAGTGAAGGTTGAGAAGAGTCGAGTGGCTGAAGGATCATGACACCTCTCAATGTTGTCTGGAACAGACAATGTGTTTTATTTGTTTTTATCTGGAGCTGGTGGATGGAAAAGGAAGATCCGGAAGCTAAGAGAAGACTAGTCAAGGAGGGGAGTAAGCGGGAGTGGTGGAGGCAGCCCTCAGTGGAGACTAATGCTGACATGCCACATCGGGGACAAACTTGTGGGAACTTGGAGATGGAGAGACAACACTGAGCAACTAGTGGTCCATGTAGTGTGCACTCAATCCTGGGCCCTCAGTGAAGCAGGCAGCAGGAGCCTTGATCACGGAGTGCTGACCATGGAGCCTGACCATAGAGACTTGCCCACAGAACCCTAACCATGGAACCCTGACCACGGAGCCCTGACCATGGTTCCCTGAACATGGAGCCTTAGCCATGGAGCCCTGGCCATGGAACCTTGCTCACGGAGCTCTGACCATGGAGCCCTGACACAAAGACTTGACCATGAAGCCTTGCACATGAAGTTGCCTGATTACTGTGTTCCCAGGAAAGACCACCAACAAGGATTGTTGTATAGAGAATGTACTCATATATTTAAGCAAAATAATATGTAACTAAAATATTAGTCAGTCACTACTTGCTATAAAAAAATTTACTTCAGTGAAATTAAAAGATGTTGAAAAGATTGTGTCATATGTACTTGTGAGCCCTTTCTTGGAAGAGTCTAATCATGCTTCCATTTCTTTCAGGCTCGGTATTTCCCAGACAATGGATGGTAACGTTCACTGTGATAGATTTGGAGTTGGGTGGGGGTTAGTTGCAACCTATCTCCTTTATGAATCTGGGTCTAGGGTGGGTGAAGAACCCTCTGCTGTGAATATCACATTGACTAGATGAGCAGCTCTCTTATAGGACAGGACCTAGCAGGATCACTATCTTTTGCACCACCGAGGGGGTGGGGGAAGCACATTGCCCACCTTATGGTGATAGGGTGACCCTGGGGCTGTGATAGTATCTCCTACTGGCCGGGCCTCCTACAGAACAAACCCCTGATTCTGTGATCATTCATGTCGCGTTCCCTCTCTAGGCTGTATTCTGGGTACTCTTCCCACAATGCCTTACTCCAGATAGTTTAGTTTTTCCAGCTCCTTCCTGAAGCCCAGGCAAAGATACTAAGACATCCTTAGTGTTTTGCCCTGAAAAATGTTTGATGTTCAACTTCCAGAGCCAAGATGTTGCCAACTTTTATTTCCTGCCATGTTTCCATTTCAAGTACACAAATCCAGGACGGGGACTACACAAGGATTCGGTCTCCTCAGTGTCAGTGATCTTTGAGATTCTTGATAATTGTCTTTGTGAAATTAATGTTGTAAAATGACTTTCACAAAATGCCTGCTGCTTCAGTGAAGGCATGTTTTTTTGTTTTAGAATCACTTGACTCCAGCTTGGAACATTTACTCTGTGTTGTTGCTGCTGAGCTCTTATGCAAAGGTCTTCCCTACGACTTGTAGACTTCTTCCTCTGCTCTCTTCCTCCTGTCTCCCACTCTCCCTCGTTCCCTTGGGCTGCAGCCTCGCCCTCTGCGCTTTAACTGTTTCCTTTTCATTTACGTGTAAGTATCATTGTTATAGAGATTACATCGAAAATGGTAGAGTTTACATTCAGCAAATAAGAAGCAAATTTTGCACATCATCAAAACTCAACTCTTCTGAGCAATTTTTAATGAAGGAATTTATATTCATTTTCAAATTCATTTGCATGATCTCTACTATATAAACAGTAAGCACTGCAGTGAAACAAGAGTCAGCATGTCCTGATTTGTTTATTTTCCTCAGGAGGGATGCTGGACAAGATGTTTAACCATGCAGAGGCTGGACACTTCCGTTTCTTGGGCCGTGTCTTGGTCAACCTCTCTTCCTGCGTGGTGTTGAACCGTTTCCATGCTGTGGAGTCTGTTGATGCTCTGGAGACTAAAGCACATGAACTCATGCAGCAGAATAATTTTCTGGCCAGTAAGTATTCAGGAATGCTGAAGAAATATATTCACAAAGGCACCAGTTCAGATAAGTTGTCATTTTGCATATTTCTCCCTAAAGGTGACTTAGAAAGAAGTGCTTTCCAGATAAAACATAAAATAAAGCAGAAATATTTGCATTGATTTAATGAAAAGTTATGCCCTTTACCTTAATGACTAATGGCATTTTCACCATCTGGAGAACAATATTATTGACTTCATCTGTTTTTACTATTTTATGATATTGTTTTATGGTTAAATCTCACCTGATAAATTACATTTTTCCTGATTAAAATTATACTGTAATTTCCTTTATCACCTTTGTTTTTATCATAGTATCTTGATATCCTGGTGGGGAGAGGAGAAAAAACAATTGCCAATTCAACTCCATTATTAATTGTTCATCTATGTGATGTGTTCTGTTCTTTTTGAATAAACATTTACGTATTTTTTTTATTAAGGTTTTAGTATTGGTTTGCTGGGGCTGCTGTAACAAGGTATCACAAACTGGGTGGCTTAAACAACAGAAATCTGTTGTCTCACAGTTCTGGAGGCTGGAAGGTCAGGGCGTCCCTCAGCTCCTTCTGTGGCCTATGAGGGAAGGATTTTTTCTAGGCCTTTCTTGTTGGTTTGTAGATGGCCATGTTCTCCCTGTGTCTCTTCACATCTCCTTATTACCTTTTTATCTTCCTCCTAAGTGTGTCTCTGTGTCCAAGTTTTCCCTTTTCATAGGGGTACCCTCATAGTGAATTAGGGTCCCTTATGGCCTCATTTTAACTTGATTACCTCTTTAAAAATGCTATCTCCAGATATGGTCACATTCTGAGGTATTGGGGGTTAGGACTTCAACATATAAATTTTTGGGGGTGGACACAGCTCATCCCATAATAGCCTTTTTGCATGAAATTTAAAAGATCTGTGTGACAGAAATAGAATATGAAGATATTTCAAAAAAATTGTGGAAAAATAGAATTCAAAGATAATAAAAATCTTTCTACTAACTTTTTGAAGTAGCTTCGTATTTATGAATGATAAGTAACCCAAAGAGATGGATTCTGTACAGTGATTTATATCTGAAACTCGAGAGAGGGAATGCCTGATTATTTGAGCAGCCTCGTGTAATTTTTCAAGTCCTGCAAAAAATGAAAAACAAATGATTTCTTTGTATGGTTGACACCACAGTATAGTTTTATTAAAAACGAGAAGCACGGGACCAGGAATCAGGAGGTCTTGGTTCAGGCTCTCCACCGATCGCCTGTGTGACTGAACGTAGCTTTTGCTCCCCCAGGGCTTGGTCTCACTTCTGCAGCATTGGAGGGCTGTGCCCAGTCTCACAGTCCTGCCAGCCATCCAATCTGATCCGGTGTGGACATGGTTTGTGTCCCCGCCTAAGGTGTGATGATGCTTTTTTTTTTTTTCCTCTTCTGCCATTAGGTGTTATATTCAACAGTTCCTTAGCCAGCAAGAACTTCAGATCAGAGTCTCTCAAACTGCCGCCCCATGTCACATACACAATTCGGACCAGTGTCTTATACAGCATGAGGACAGATCTGGTAAAAAACCCTTCTTGGAAGTTTCATCCTCAGAGTCTACCAGCTGAGGGGTTCAAATATAACTACATCTTCGTCCCACTGCAAGACATGATTGAAAGAGCCATCATTTTGGTGCAGACCGGGCAGGAAGCTCTGGAACCTTCAACACAGACGCAGGCAATCCCCTACCTGTGCCACACCAGCGACCTGTGAGTAGCCTGGGGTCAGAGCCAAGCTTTCCTCCAGCGTCCACCTACAGCAAGAAGGGCTGTGCATTTGGAAAACCAAGTAGAGATAAAAAAAAAAAATCTTTGAGATTTTCTGTAGTCATCCTCAAAAGCATTTTTTAAAAAAATGTCTTCCTCTTTTTGATTTCTTAAGGTTCTTTTTTTTTATATGCTTGAACTATTCAGGTAGAAATATGAGGGTACTACAAAAAGTTTATGGAAGGATTTGCATTATTTTTTAATTCTATTTTTCCACGAACTTTTTGAAGTATCCTCATATAATGGTTGAGATAATGTGATCAAGTGGAGTTTTAAGTTTGACATCAGCCATCTGTAGATTTATTTGATTTATTTATTTTTGGCGGCTGGCTGGTATGGGGATATGAGTCTATAGCTTTAAATGCCCTCAGAATCAATCTGATGAAGACTATTCACAAGGGCATGTCTGACAAAAGACCCCACCTATCTAAACTTGGGGAAACAGAGGAAGGTTATTACCTTATCAGTGCAAATCCCTAAAAAATAGCCTCACACTGTTAAGGGTGCTGAGGGATTCCACAGAAGCCCTGGTTGGTGGTTTAGGTATGTATAAAGTAATTGGAGAATGCTTAGGAGTTAAACTGTGTGATTTGGCCAGTGACGTCTACAGGGGGAGCGAGAGAAGCTCCTTAAGGGCTGGAGCAGCTGGACTTGGAGGAGAAGTTGCGGTGGCCTCAGAGCCGGCGCGGGGAGGGCAGGCCAGGCAGGGTGTTTGGGAAGTGGAGTGCAGGCTTTCATCACTTAGGGGCCTGTGAATGCATGGGTGAGCCTGGACACATGAGTGCGGTCAGGCCATGAAAGGCCTTCAGAGCTTGTCAAAGGGTGTGTCCTGTATTGTCACGGGCGTGGGATTACCTGGACTCCTCTCTTTCCACCTGATGGACGCTGTTCTCATAAACAACCTGCTCCACGCTTGGCCCCTGGTAATACAGGCTGTGGGCTGGATGTGATGGGGCTGCCTTCTCAGGCTCTATGGAAAGCACACTTGGAAGTATGTGGCTGAACATGAGGTTATTAAAGGGCCAGGCTTGTGTAATACAGGCTGTGGGCTGGATGTGATGGGGCTGCCTTCTCAGGCTCTATGGAAAGCACACTCGGAAGTATGTGGCTGAACATGAGGTTATTAAAGGGCCAGGCTTGTATGTTTCGTTGGTCATGAGAACAGGGGTAGACAAGCCTCTCCAGTGAGTCTCTGCGAGTAACAACTCACGGCACATCCCACTCACTGACAGGGCAGAGCAGTGGACGCCACGCAGCAGTTGGGACTGGCTGTCCGGGTGATTGGGGCCATGTTGTGACAGGTGACCTGATGTCATATCCCCTCCTTCCTGTCTAGCGGTATATATGCCTTGTGCGTAGTAGCTCCTCAGTACATTTTTGGTGAAGTTGGTGGTGTTACAGGAAGAACCTTCTCAGGTGGTGGGATAAAAGGCTGAAGGCCCCCTGATGGTGCTTATCTCGGGGTATCGTGTATTAGTGTGGTGGAGAGAACAAAGGGTCAGGAAGAGACCAATGTGTCATTTTCACCCAGGGATGGCCTCATTATGCAGGTGGTTGGTAATCTTCTTAGCCTCCATCTTTGTAAAATAAAAGCTTTATTGCCTTTTCAAAACGATGATATTTTTGGCTTTAAACATTTTCAACCAGTGGTTTTCTTCTCCTAAAGCATTATTCTAGGAGGTGATGGCATGGAGAGCTGAAACCAAGAAAACTGCTGTTTTTGGCCAGGTGTCAGGCAGGAATGCTTCATGTCCAACTCAAATACCTGAGAGCTCTAAGAATTAATGACCTGTGTCAGATACTTGGAGAAGCCAATGTTTCGTGGTGGTATTTTTTTAAAAGGTGAACCTCAAAAAAAAAAAGATCCTATTCTGACAGTTTCCTTCAATCTCCAAAGTAGACTCCAGTCACTACCCACAGAAGAGGGGGTCCTGCTTACATAGGTGGGAAGAAGCAAATTTCCTCTGCTCCTGTTATAGGAGGAGGCTGGGGTTTACTTTGTTCACCTTGACACAGGGTATTTCCCAGGAAGGTGTGTTGGGAAGAACGACATATATCCTGAAAATGTGCTGATGGAAGATCTGAGATGGCCTGATTTTTCAATTTTCCACTTCTACCGATTATAGTGCTTTGTTAACAGGCATCGAGAGAGGGTTGGAATGGAGGCTTTAAGTGAGATAGATGAAGACTTGCCTTTCCACCTCTTGAAGATAAATTCTCGTGTATAAGAAACATTCATGCCTAGTCATGCCTAGAAAGTTGGAGTTGGCAGAGTTTCCAAGTATGATTCTCATGTCGTGAAATTATTTCCCTTAGTCTACTCACTGGGATACCTCACATAACTCCTCAGAAGTATTTATTTTACTTCTTTGAAAGAGGTAAAGAATCATTTTTTTTTTCTTGGAAAAATCAAAATCTTTGTGATCTAGTCGTCGTATATTTTTCCTTTATTTCTAGTTTCAAAAAACATACAGTTTTTAAGGGCTTAGTGTTGGTAGCTGCAATGACTGAGACACAGTCTGAGATCTTTCAAGAACTCAGTCACCTGGAGAAAAATTCTAAAGCATGGCTTGGACCACAGACCATACTTGTTGAAAATTTTTTTCTGGTTTCCTACTGCTTACTGAATGAGTGAAATATTCATTAGTTTATTAATGTATTCAGTGACATTTATGTACTATTTGTCAGCCTCCAGGCTTGGAGGGAGTCAGAGAATAAAATAGGTAAAAGTCTCTGCTCTTGTGGCACTTACAGTACAGGGAAGTATGGAGTATACGGATACAACAAGGAGGAAGATTGCATTGAGTGTGAAAAGGTGGTAAGTGCCATGGAGTTAGGGAGGAGTAGTATGAGGCATGTCATGACCCCCAGGAGGGGGAGCTGGAACTATTAATGTGGTGGGGGTAGACCTTGACAGGATGTAACATTTAAGCAGACTTGAAAGGGGACAGAAGTACAGAGGACCATGTGTTCTAGGCCACAGGACCAGCTGGTGCAAAGGCCCTGTGGTAGGAGTGGAAGAGTTATCACAGCAGAGTGCACGGGCAAGAGGGCAGGAGATGAGATCAGGGAGCCGACCCAGATTGTGGTTGCAGGTGCTCCAAGTGAAGCTTGTAGAAGATGCTGCTGGAAGGTTTTGAGCAGGAGCAATGCCGTCTGACTTATATGGTAGAAGGCTTACTCAGGCTGTTGTGTGGAGAAGAGGCTGTGTGGGGTGAGCGTGGGTGTTACGGGAACAGAGGCAGACAGGCTGCTGAGAAACCAAGCGTCACTCGGAGGGTTCGAGAACTCAAAGTTTTATTACACTGGCAGGCCCAGAGGAGTTCACACTCCGAAGTCCGAGCCCCAAATCAGGTTTTATAGGAGCTTATATAGAGCCATTGTTCCAGGGTTTTTTAGGTTTCATTTTCTCGGAAACCGTGTGGGTGGGTTAAGTGTGTCCTGCTTTCACCATCCTCTTGGGCTTTTCTCAAACATGGCATCCTGGACTGTAAGGGCATCTGGGCCTGTATTCCTCTCCCAGCTGTGAGCTCCTCAAGCACCAGAACCAGGTTCCCCCCAGTATGCCTTTCTAGTGTTTATCCCAGCTGTAAAATGCCTAATTATTGACTGGATATCTCTCTCCAGTTGTAAACTTCAGAAAGGCAGGGATTTTGTTGTGTTCACTGATGAATCCTGGCCAACTGCACAGCACCTGGCCCACAACGTGTGCTCCATAAATGTCTGACACTATGAATAAACTATATAGACAATATTCTCTTCTCCCACTGAACAGCTCTGACACCGAGGGACTGGTGATCGGGGGATGATGCCCCCCCCCCGTGACTTCAGGCTTTGTTCTAGTTTCTTCAGGCCACTAAGTGCCAACATGCACTTATTGAGCACCTACTGCCTACAGAGAATTTCCCTGGCTCAAGCCTGGAGCTACGGACTCAGCTGCTCCATCCCAGGCAGCAGAATCGGATAAGAATAGAAGCTCAGTTTCAAACATGTCTAGTTGGCTTTTAGAAACCCAGAGAAAGCGTCAAGTAGGCAGATTTCTTTAGGAGACTGGAGAGACCATGCTGGATATATTAATTCAGGAATCTTCACCATTTTGATAGTATTTAGAATTCTAAGGTTGGAGATACCAGGGAGGGAGTGTAGATGGAGAAACAGAGAGAGCCAAGGCCACGTTGGGGTCCCCACCATGGAGAGTTCAGGGAGAAGAGGAGACTGAGAAGGAGCATCCTTGAAACAGGAGGACAGCCTGAGTGTGGAGTCAGGGAGGCCAAGCCGAGCACGTGACTGCAGGAAGCAGGAGTGTCCTAGGGCGCATAACGCAGTGCCTTATGGTAAAATAAGATGAAGACAGGCATTGTCTGCTGGATTTTAGCAATGTGTATGCTCATCACTGGGGACTTTACAGAGAGCAGCTTCTGGGCGTGGTGAGAATGACGACTAGTTTACGTGGACATGAGAGAGACGTGGGACAAGCTGAACTGGAGACTGGGTTCAGACAGTTCTCAGGAAGAGAGAAACGGGCAGTGGCTAAAGGGGACCTTGGGCAGAAGACGTTTTCTCTTTTAATACAGGATGCTAATGGGAATAGTCCAGTAACATGGGGATACTGATAGTGTGTGAGAGAGGGCAGAAGCTGTGTGCTTGAGTAGTTGAGGGGGAAGAGACCTCTAAAGTGAAGGATCCATGACAGGTAGTGATGTTGGAGGTAGGGTCCCTCAGAGGCCCGATAGTCAGCCTCAACCCACCCAGTCCTCTTACCAGGCTCTTGACTCCACTGCAGGAAAGAATTCAAGGGCGGAGTCACAGTAGAAAGTGAGAGCAAGTTTAATATAACAGATAAGAAATACACGTTCCTCAGATAGAGCGCAGCATAGCTCCAGAGACTGAGCAGGGTCCACACCAAGTCTAACACAAAAGTAAGTTCAGTGCACACATCAAGTCTAACACAAAAGCAAGGAAAACAAAAAGTTCAGTACAGAGTGCAGGCTGGCTCAAGGGAACGAGCAGCTGCTGCTGAAAATAAGTTTGACACAAAGTAAAATATACACACCCCAGCCAGCAAAGCGTGGGCTGCCTCCAGGAAAGAGAGCAACCACCCCAACTTCAGCCGGGATTCAGCTTTTATAGTTTCTCTATCTCATGAATATTCAGTTAAGCGGGTGGCTGCTGGTTATGTAACATTAGTCATGCACATGCTCAGTTGGTCTCTTCCTGGAGCACATTCATTGGTCAGACCCTATCACATGCACCAGAGGCTCAAAAGAATGTTCTGTGCTCTCTAGTGAACATGCCCAGCCACTAGATTTGCATAAACCATCCCTTTGTGGTCCCATTTTCCCATGTTAGTTTTGAAAATAGGTCTAACTGGCAACAGTATCCTTCCTCCAGGGAGAGCTCAGAGGAGGGGCCTGAGAGAGCAGAGAGGGTTGGAAATCCAGAGGCATGTCCTGAAAGCTGAATCCAGGGAAACTGACACCTCCTGTATCAGTAGGAACACATCAATTCATCTGTGGTAACAAAACCTGTGTAACTAATTTCCCATCTTCCCTGAACACAGATACCCTCTCTCTCTCTCTCTCTTTTTCATGTAATATCTATCAGCAGCCCATGGAACTTACGTCTTGAAGGGCATGCACTGGGAAATACTACTTTGAGACTACAGAGTTGGATAAGGAGAGGAGACTTTGTGAAATTTGCCAGCTATGTGATTCATGGGTAGTTATCATAGGACAGTTTGATGATCGGAACTATAGTGTACTTCAAGAATATAGGCAATTTCATATGTTAATGTATTGCTTCAAAGACTAAGCCAACTTACTAAAAAGGTTTTCAGAAAATGAAAAACACAACAATACTCAGGAATTGTTTTAGATGAAAAAAA
>NW_007732638.1:126767-128055 GCF_000696425.1 Galeopterus variegatus
AAAAAAATATTTCTTTGCAAAGACGCCTGTTATTTCCTCCACTGCTTTTTGGCCGCTTCAGTTCACAGGACCTTGGAGTGGGGTCCAAGACAAGGAGAAATCTAGCATGGGGGGTGTGCTGAGTGATGGCTCCCATGAGTCATTGCAACTGGACGTTGCCCTGTCTTGGGAGGAGTGGAGAGTGAAGGGTTGACAGCGATTCATGCTTGAAATGTCAAATTCCTACTTAAAAAACAAAACAAAACATCAGCTTGATCCATGACAGACCAGTAAGAGGATCTCTCATTTTATACATTTTGATTGTTTCTTTTCCTTGGGCTTTACTTCAGGTAACCTTATTAAGCAGCTCTCTCTCCTATTTAGTCAATAGCTGTTGTTCTCAGTAGAAACCCACATTCCTGATAACCTCAGAGCTGTTGAAAGCCCCCTTACCTGCTCCCAGGCCCTATCCTGTCTCACCTAGTGGGACCTCCATGCAGGTAACTGGTTGATGATACCAATTATAATGGGCAGTAGAAGAAATATACTCATTACATGTTTTAATCTTTTATTTTCTTATGCCCCAGCTTGTACATTACCATTAGAGCTCATAGGACCCCTCTCCCTGCTGGGCAGAGGAGGGTGGCATCTTGTTAAAAACTCAGGTGATCGTTTATTCAATTTCTTCATGTTCTTGTCCCTCAACAGCAGCAATTATAATGCTCCTCTTAAATTGTGTCACATTTTCAACCACATCATCTCATTTGTCCTCTGAGAATCTTATGAGTGCCATAGAAGAAATGGAGACTCAGATAGGTTATTTCCTTCAAGGTCACATTGAATCTTAATGTCCCTTACTCCCCGGAGAACTTTTAATTGCCACTTACTACCTTTAAGCACTTTGCACGGGAGCCTTGGTTGCTCACCTGCCATTTCACTTCATCGAGTTTGAAGTCTGGCGTGTTTTCTTTATCCTAATCAGAACTCACATTTCAGCAGTGGTTCTTAACCTGGGGTGTGTGGGAGCTTGCAAACGGTTGGGTTGTTTTGATGGCCACAATGAGGTGGGTGCATGTTTCATGCCTGAAAGTCAGAGACACACTACTTGTCTTGTAATAAATGGCACAGACTGTGTAATGAAGACTGTCTAAGCCAGATTACCAAACACCCTCATTCAGAAACACTGCATGCTCTGCCTCCAGTGTATTATTTCAGTGCCTTCATTCACTCATATATTTATTTCTCCATTCATTCACTCAAACAATATTTTTTTCATACTTACTGTATGACATGCATTTTTGTAGGTGTT
>NW_007732639.1:0-73106 GCF_000696425.1 Galeopterus variegatus
CGGTGATGGGCCATAATAATCATATACAGTGTATATTGACAAAATAAAAATAAATAAATAATTAACTAATTAATATAAGGCTACGTTTATTTTTATTTTTTAAGAAATAAACACAGAACTAAATACAGTAATAATGAGAGTCTGTCTTCATCTTTTTCCAATTCCTCCTCTCTTCTCTAGAAGTGACCACAGTTAGCAGTTTGGAGTTTACGTTCTCAGACCTATTTCTATCATTTACTCCCATTATCATCCACAGATTCAAACATATAGATTTTTCCTTCACGTTGCATGTCTGAGTTCACGCTCTGTGCATTGGTTTGTCACATTGCAACTTAACAAGTTTTTCTTGTCGATGTGAGGTTATACTTGAGTGCAGCTTTTGTACACTACCTGCAGTTACTTTGATTTTAAAAATTAGTTCTTGTCATGAAAGTCATAAATTTGAAAGCCTAATTTTCCCATACACTTTTCTATTTAGTTTATGAATTGTATTGTTCTACTTAAAAGCCTAATGAACTCTGACAATAACTTTTAAGGGTGTTGACACATTTAATTCCCTTGGATGTCTTAAATGCAAGTTATTTTAGGTTGTTATTTTAAACTTAAGTTTTAAAATATTATACTTTCTTTTTAAAATATTTTAAGTGACTTTAAATAAGCCAAGCTTTCTCAAATACTTGATTCTAGTAAATCTAACAAATGTATAAAATTTAATCTTAATTATTTTAAATATTCCAATATTGGTTAAAAATAGTAAAATTCTCTTACACCTTTCAACTAAAAATCCTAAGTCTAAAATCAGTTACTTAATAGTTACACATATATTAGGATCACAGGACTAATCCAACAGCTCTTCTTTTTTTTTTTTTTTAACAGCTTTTCTTATATGCTAAATTCTCTAAAATGTTTCAAATAAATTAAATACCAAAACATACAGATTTTTATAATGGTACAAAGCGTTGTCCCTAAGTTTACCCAAAACTATTAATAATTCAAGTTGGATTTATATCAACAGCCATTTATTTCATTCTAAACCTTTGTAGATTTAAAACCCTTTACCCACTATTCCTAAGCAAGTGGAGACAGATGGTCCCACCTCTGTGGCCTGGGGCATTTTGGACAGAGACTTCTGGTCAAGATAGTAGAGCTGATTTTTGCCTTTGACCCTTAGTACACACTGAGTCCTTATTTCAGTAATGTAAGTAAGTCTGTTGTCTCATATCTTCACCATCCTTAAGATTATCAATCTACTGAATTTCTGGCCAATAGTATAACCTATAAGCAAGTTAGATGTATGGCTCAGATGGATGTTCTGTATTGTTGCCTGAGGCAGGCAGGTTTATCTACAAATATGGAAACAGCTCTAAGACACACTATTAGTGAACAAAGCAAAGTCCAGAATCCTATATATACTGTCATTTATACGAACAGTATGAGAGAAGTGAGAGTGTGTGTATGTGTTGTCACAACCAGCACACAGTACTCTAGAAGGATTCCAAAGAAACCAGAAACAGTGGTTGCCTCTAGGTAGGGGAACTGAGTAACTTCGGAATAGAGGAAGGATTGCTCACTTTCTCTACCCTTTTATAATTTTGAATTTTGTCCCACGAATACATATTACCTTTTCAAAAATTTTAATAAAAATTTAAATTAGGATTAAGATATAAATGTTACAAGGTCCCACTTCTACAATTTCTGTTGAAGCAAGAGCTGCTGGAGCAGAGGATTGCATCGGGTCGCCTCTGCTCTGCAGTACAGAGTAAGAGTTTGGTTCAGCTCAGCAGATGTCTGTCAAATCTGCACCAACCTGGTCGCTCAGAGAGACTGAAGTGCAGTGCAGAAGTACAAAAATCACTCTGCAAGTGGGCATTTTTGGAGTTGGGTGTAAAATCATACTGCAATTCACCAGTGTCCTGTAATACTAGAGACTGGTTATCTTTGGAAAGAAGGAGATTGGGGTTAAGAAATTTACTCACGAATTTAAGGCACAGTCAGGATGAGTGCTGTGGTCCACACACTTTAAGAGCTTCACTGGTCTATGGAAAGAAAATAATATTTAATATTTATAAATAATATAACTTTTAAATAACTTTCATTCATCATTCATGATATGCCTGCAAAGTCCTAGAGATATAGGGTCTCTGCCCTCAAAGAATTAACAAACTATTTTTTTTAAATATTAGCCAGCATTTGTTTTATTTTTTTATCATTATATAATTTATCAAGTGTTTACTATAAGTCAGTCACTGTGAAAACTATTCTATCATATCATCCTCCAATAGAAATTCCAAGGACCTAAGTGACAAGAAGTTGTGCTATTTAAGACTTAAAATGTGATTTATCTTTTGCTGCTCTAGCCAGCAGTTATTGAGCACTATGTACCAAGAAATCAGATTACATGTTTTACGTAGATGATGTCATTTAATCCTCACAACCACCAAATGATATTGGTACTATTTCTATCTCCAATTTACAGTTGAGAAAGCTGACCAAAGTAACTTGCCCAAGTTTTCACAGTAGTGAGTTATACAGCTGAACCTGAACTTTGCAGGCTGACTCCAGAGCCTGAGCTTGTAACCACTTCTGTATGCATTTATGACTTTGGAAAAACCTCTTGCTAAGTACTTTGGGCAGAAGATTGGACTTGAAACATGTGGGCGATGGCTGAAGCTTAGGCTTCAGCAAAGACAGCTAACATTGCACTGCACAGCAGAGGGAGATGTGAAGTTCCAGAGCAGCAGGATGGAAGGGAAAGAAGCAATAAACAGAGGAGTTGGGTAACAGAGGAGCATGGGGAATAGGTAGGAGGCAGGCAAAGACAGGATCTCTGTGGCACAGTGACTGCGGGGCACTTTGGAAGAACAAAGTTACGCTGTTCACTCTGGCATGCTATGTGATCTCATCCTGGACTCACTTACTCTTCAGTAAAGTCTACTCTGCACATATATATTTTATGAGAGATGTTTGTTGTTGGTTTATGCCCAAAAAAGGCACTGAGTTTCACTGAGCCTCACTACAGTGCTAGCAGAAACCAACCAGGAGGTAAGGGAGGCTATGAAAAGCTAAGGCCTGCCAAAATTGGCAAGAATCTTGGGAGAACATGGGACAGAAGGCAAGGCCTTTTGAGGAGCAGGGGGTTCTCACTTACATTTGGGTTGGAGTTTGATTTGTTAACCTGTTTGATTTGTTCACTTCCCCATGTTATATCTTTTGTTACATCCTCTCTGCTCTCCGGGAGCAATGCCAAAAAACCCCAGCCCAACACAGAAAGAGCCTGTGGGCAATAAAGAAATGGGAGTTGGGGAACTGAGAAAGGCCTGGAAGGGAGCAGTCCTGAGGCCAGCTGAGGTGGGCACAGCATTGGAGAGGAAGGAAAGCAGGCTGAGACCCAGGACAGCTGGGAGGGGGAAGGAGACCCTGGGCTCTGGCCTGGCTACCGCAACTTGGCCTGATGACTTTACAAAATCACAGTTAGGTAGTAAAGATAAGTTCTAGAGGTCTACAGTAGTGCTAGGCATCTATAATTAACAATAATTTATAGTATGTTTTCAAATGGCTAGAAAAGAGGAGCTCAAATGCTCTCATTTACAAAGAAATGATGGATGGTGGATATGTTAATTACCCTGATTTGATCATCACACATTGCATACATGTGTTGAAATATAATTCTCTGCCCCCTAAAGAGAAAAAAAAAAAAAAAAAAAAAACCTTGCCTCTGTCACTGAAAGGTGACCTTAGCCACCTTATTTAAACTCTCTGACTCATCTATAAAAAGGGTATTTACTTACCAATTAAAAGGGAATATTTATATGAAGCATAGAGACAGACAAAACTAATCAATGACCTTACAAATCTGGAGAGTGGTTACTGTGGGGGAGAGGGCTAGTGACCAAATGGGAGGTCAAGGGGAGGCTCTGGAGCACTGGTCATGTTCTGTTCCTTGATCTGAGTGCTGGTTGCACGTATACACTGACTTGTGAACATTCACCCAAATGTACACTTATGGTTTGCACATTTTCTCTATGTAAGAAAATGGTATTTGCTTTGTTTTGTTTTTAAAGAGTGGTCATAAGCAACACCTAACTTTTGAGTTTCCTGAGAGCCATCGCAGTAATACATGAGCAAAATGATACGGGTAACAGAACAGCTTGGAGGGCCCCCTTCTCTCAGGGAGGCATGGAGTGGGAGGGAGGGGGCCACCCCTGCAGGGGTCTTTGCTCAGCTGGGAGAATTATCCAGCCCATGAAGCCTTTGGGAAGGCAGAGAGCGGCAGAGCCGGCAGGATGATCACAGACATTGGGTAAGAAGACTACTGATGTGATTTCCACTCTGCCACGTGCGTAAATGTTCAAGAGAGCCACTGAGTCCTTGCAATGTTGGACGCCAGCCCCACGAGGAGCCAGCAGGCCCCATGGATTTAGCAGCTGAGGCAGACGGAGGCAAGAGGCAGGAATTCTGAGTCCAGGGGAGGGCTTACAACAACCCCAGGATTTGAGCCAAGCTTTTCTAAATTTGCAAAAAGCAGGTTGGCCCTCAAATTAATATCCGAGCATTAGTATATAAAGAGCCTGGCCCATAATGTGCTCGCTCCATAAATGGTAGCTATTATTATTTTCCTATTGGTATACAGTCAAGATGTATCTGCAAATGTCTGAAACAAACTCCCAACTTAGCACCTGTCATGGACAACTGTCCCACAGGGATCCAAAGACACACAGGCACCACAGTCCCTGTTCTCTGGTTACTCTCCATACAGTCAGCAAGGTGCGGAGAACACTAGACGTGGGCAAATGGTAAAGTGCTGTTCTGTATGTTCTTTAACCACTGTGAAAATGGACTCTGGACAGAAGTGTGTGGGGTCCAGGCAGAACCATGGCCAGAAGGCACTCCCTGCCCCACCCCCAGAGGCAGCCTGGAAGACACAAGCCGTGGCCTTTGGAACTCACACCCAGCAAAACCCTTTCAGTAGCCCAGCCCCTCCTAAATCACCACTCCCCTTTGAGAATGCACATTGACTACGTATACCACCTACAGGTAATCATTAATACAGCTGTGCTGAAACCCCATTTTCTCCAGTCTGTCTTCCAGGACTTTCACACTGCCCTCTCCACAGGATTCCCTAAAACATAAAAACAAGATAAAAACATAAATAAATGAAAGGAGAAGAAGAGGAGTAGGAAAAGGAAGTTGTTTCTGGGTTAACTAAAACTTCTTTTGACCACATGCTCACCAGTATTCCTCTCTCAGGGGGAATAGGGGAATGTTTCTGGTCCAAAAAGTGCTGCTTTGCAGAACCATCACAGCCTACAGACCGAGGCCCAGAGCTGGCCCCCTCTGGCCATCCCATCAACCTGGCGCCCCAGTCCAGTTTGACACTAGCATCAAGGACTCGGACTAGTGCCTAGTGGTAGAAGAAAGCTTAAAAGGTAAGAAGCAGCTGACAGCATCTGTCACTGAGGCCATCCCTGTATCCCGAGACTGGGAGCTGCCCCCCAGTGCTTCTGCCTCAGCTGAGCCACAGTCCAAAAAACCTGGGTTCTGGGTACTGTGGCCCAGGGCCCCACTCCTCAGGCCAGTGCCTGTACCTAGAGGCCTTCTATGGCAGCCCTGGGCCTCCCAGTCCTCAGGTCTCTGGGGGACCCATGGACTCTCAGTTACATGCCAACAATGGAGGTTTCTACCCTGAGAAACTCTTCACTACATCCTTACAGATCACAGCCCCTACACCTACCCCGGGCCCAGCCCCTCCCTCTGCACTGCTCTATGGGGTAGCTCTCAAGGGTCAGTTTCTGGATTTCTCGGCACTGCGAGGACAGAGCTGGGGAAGCTGCCTTCTGGAGGAGTTTTCTACCCTCTGCCTCACTTTCTGTTCTTTCCAGCTTTCTACCCCAGCCCTTACCCGACCCACCCTTGCTGCAGGCACAGCAGTATCTGCCATCCCCTTTGGATTTTTGTTCTATTCCTCTGCAGCCTGGTGGCTAATGAGGCTTCCTCTGTTCAGGGGCCCCTGGCCAGCAGATGCTTCTAGACTCACAGCTGCCTGTGGTGAACTTCGGCTCCCTGCCACCAGCGCCGCCTCCTGCCCCCTCCCCACTTTCTCTGTTACCTGTGGGCCCCGCTCTGCACCCCCACATCTGGCTGTGCAGCCCCCACCTACTCCTGCCACTCGGGTGCTGTCTTTACCTGCCAGGCCCTTGTCCCCTAGCTTGGGGCAAGCAGACCTGCACCCAGTGGAACTAAAGCCATTCCAGGATTAATAAAACTGAGCAGCAACTTTGGGAGACCTAGGACATCATGTGCTTCCTCAACTGGAAGGTCCTTCTCTGGCCTCAATTCCCATCTCAAGGCCCCACCTTCCACCTACAGCAGAGTCTTCCACACCCAGCCCATGGACCTCTGCCAGGAGGCCTCCCCACCAGATGCCCTGCACCAATGCCAAAGCCCTGGGAGATGACAGGGCCAGCTTCTTGAGAAGGGGCTTCCCCGGCAGAGGAACCTGGGTTCCAAGGGGACAAGGAGCCTGGGTTGCCCCCTTCCTACTGAGGGAGTTCCCCTTGCCTCTCCTCCACCAGGGCTTGGATGTAGATTATAAATATATGACGGATGGGGAGAGGGATGGGTGGGGAAGGGTTTTGGGGCTGCGGCCTCGCTTCCCGTCCTCCCCCTTCTCCTGGTCCCCTATCCTTGTGGCCCTTTGTTTAAAAGGAATAATAAAAGGATTTTTTTTTTTAAAAAGTGCTGCCTCGGGTCAACCTGCTGCTCCCAGGAGAGGATGTGTGATGACCCCACAACGGTTCTGAGGCTGTGCTGGCCACACACCCTGGGAGGGACAAGCCTGGTGCATGCAGCACGTGCGTGGTGTCCACCACCACACGCAGCATGCATCCATGATGTGCCCCAGGCACTTGGTATAGTGCTAACTGCCAACCTGTTCAAACTACGGTGTATTTACTTTAAGCTTGAAATAGCAACATAGGAGGAATAAGTTCTGGTGTTCTATTGCATAGTAAGGTGACTATGGTTAACTGTTAAGTTTTGTAAATTACGTGATAGGTAGAGGCAAGGCTTTTGAATGTTTTTGCCACACAGAAATGATAAATGCATGAGGTAATTAACCTAAGCCGATTATTATGCAACATATGTATGTATCAAAACATCACATTGTATCTCATGAGTACGTACAATTACATTGTGTCAACTAAGATTTTTTTTTAAAAGTAACGAAAACATACAAATTTAAAAATATGGTATTAGAAAATACAAATAAAAGAAAAAAGTACCTCAAATCTCACATCCCTAGAGATAATTGCTCCTAACATTTTGGTTTATATTGTTCTAGACTTTTTAGATACATTTATTCCTGAGAGACTTTTTAAATAAAACAATGGGACTCTGCTATCCAATGTTTATTGTATTCGGCTTTAGCCCATGTCAGTGTACATATATACGCCTCTCCACTAGTATTTTTAATTGCTGCATGGTCTCCCTTACATAAACACATCATAACTCTTATAAGCAGTCCCCTCCCAATGAAGACCTAGGTTGATTCTTATATTTCAATGCTACTTACACTACGACAAACCTTGCTGAAACTTCATTTTCATACATGTTCTTAATTATTTGTTTCCTTGGCATACATTCTGAAAGTAGGTTTTCTGGTACTGAAGTTTTGAATCCATTTTAAGGCTCTTCATATGCACTGTCAACTTGCACCGTACAGTATGGGTGCCTGTTTCCCACACTCACTAACAGTGATGCTCGCCCTCCTGGTGGTCACTATTAAGAAGGGAGGATTTATAAAGAAAGAGGTACGTACAACTCTGCCAGCTGTGGCTAGTAGGTGTGGTGTTCACATCGCAGGCAAGGCCCTGCCTAAGTTTACAGCGAATAGGAAGGTAAACAGCCTCCCCACCATAAAATTAATAGAGAGAGAGTAGTCAGGGAGGAAATGAGCCACGAGAGGAATTTTCACTGTGGAATTCCAGGCATTACAGGAAAAAAGAGGGCAAAGTGTTGAACAATGTCATTTTTTAGAAGCTTGCCAAAATCTGGGATGATGCTCTTCTCTGGGCCAGGCTTACTACCTAGGGTTTTTTTTAAGTAAGCAGTGACATGGTGGCTTCAGGACACCTAGACACAGACATCGGTCAGTGTGGATTATTTTACTGTTCCTTTGAACAAAGACAGCTGAAGTCATACTAACTAAACACACTCAGGTATTAGTCACATTGTTTTTAGCTCTCTCCCTATGAGTTCTGTTTTCTTTTTAAATAAATGTTATTGCGTATATTTGAGGTTTACAACATGATGTTATGCGATATACATAAATAGTATAATGTTACTATGGTAGAACAGATCAAAATAATCTATCATCTCACAGAGTTACATTTTTGTGTGAAAAGAGCAGCTAAAATCTACTTATTTAACAATAATCCCTAATACAATACAATTTTATTCACTATGTGTTTTCTCTAAAATTTGAGCAGTTCAACGCCCCCCACTTTCTTAGCTTGTGACCAAAAACTCCACTCTATGGCTTAAATGTGCAACCAGGTGTTCTGACCCCTTTTGTAACCTCTCCTGCAGCAGAAATGAGGGGCTGAGATGACATGGAATTGCAATTTCCTTATCCCATTATAGGTAGGTTCCAAGGACAAGCTTTCTCTGATAAATACATTAAAACAACAAGCAACCATAACTTCTAGACAAAGAGCAACTTCTCACAAAAATAAGAAAAATCATACACTGTTAAGTATAATTTGTATTCTGAAAAGGGAGAAGAAGATCTTGATATAACTTAGGTAATTAAGTAGTTTGCAAATTTATTGCCTTCTATTACCCAAGGGACAGGAAAAAGTATTACCCATTACATGGTGACTCTTAGAGGGTCCTGGGGATTGAAAACGGAATTTGCTGAGATTCTCCCGGAGCACACTTTTAGTGGCACATCCACTTATCGCAGGTGCCAATACTTTCCTCTGTGTAGCATCAACACTATGAAGAACAGGCCACCAGCGGGCCTCTTCAGCTCCAACATGGCTACCCAGCTTTAAATGTAGGCTTGTTGGCTTGTCTCTGAAACAAATGGGGTTTACTTTTTATCTTGTGTTTGTGCCAGCAGAGCCCTTCATTGCTGAGAAGGATGAGTTCAAACTTGCATTTATATATAAACTCATGTGTTTTCCCAGAGAAGACAAGCTTCCTTGGCTAGTTATCCAAGACCCAGTTGTGGAGCTGGTGGTCCTCTGAGAATAACGCCTTCGTCTCAGAAAAAACGCCTGGGTTGCTTCCAAAAACCCCTAGTGAGGGCTTTTTGGCTTCAATTGACTAGAGTGGGAAACTGGCTTTGACCCTCACAAATATATAAGGAACTCGCTTATCCAAAGCTGCCCAAGTCACTCAGAAAGGAACACTATTTTCCCTGGCTGAGAGGAACATCTTGGATAAAGGAAGTTTTCTCTCTGGGTTTGGGAATGGCAGAATGGAATGCATTTCCAGAAAGTCAAGCCTTTGTATTTTTCTACTAACCGCAATAGAAACAGAGAAGGTTGTCATTCCCACAAAACTGAAAATGTAAAATGAACTCGATCATATCATAGTCAAGAAAAGCATGCTTGCACAATTACCATCATCAACAGTGCCGTAACTTACACTCTGGGTCCCCCGATTTCATGCATAACCCAGATCTCAATTCGTGTGATTTTATCCTTCTGCAAGTATGGAATTTCAAAATCTGCAAAAAAGCTGAGAAACAGGGGAGGATATTTCTTAAAGTCCTAAAGCAATACGATACTTTTCTCATTTCAGTTGTTAGCTGATTTACACATTACTTATTTTATAAAGCTTTAAGCGTTTTGTTTTTGTTTTTGTTTGTTTGTTTTTAACATTTAGGTTACTTATTTCATTCAGCAGCTGCTAATGTCTTAACTATATAGACATGGCTCTGATCGCCAGTTCATTCAACTATTTGCTTTAACTAAATTTACAGAAGCAAGCATTAGATGGGGGATTAGGACAATTCTCTTTAGCCTCCATTCAGAACAACTACATAAACATTTCGGAATCCTCGTTGGTGCTGTCCTTACCCTTTGATGGGATAGGCTCCTGTTGGTTCTGAACCATTCAACATGACTTGGATCACCCCAGAACTATCCTTCGCATACTGCAAGAAGAAACAAGTATTTGGAACAAACTAAGACATGTCATTTTTCTGCTATGAATTGAGTATTTTTTAAAATTGACAATCATCAATATTGGCAAAGACGCAATAAATTTGGTGTTTCATATGACTAGTAGAGATGCAAACTGGTTTATTTTGGGAAACAAATTGCTTTGAAATGCGGAAAACTCATATACTCAGTAATCCCATGTCTGAGAATCGACCCTATGAAGATGATAGGAAATACACAGCATCATATCAGCTGGAATAAACTAGGTTATGATTCCATAACAAACAGTTTCAAAACTGCAATGGTTTTAAACAGCAAAGATTTGTTTTATGCTCACACTATACATTTATCACAGGCCTATCATTGGGGTTTTGCTCCATATGCTCTCACTCTAAAGCCCTAGCTGATGAAGTCTGCACATCTGTAAAGTCATTGACTGTCAGGGAAGGAAGAAGGAGAAAGTGACAAGTCACACACCAGTACTTAAAGTCTTTCACGTAGAAGTCACACACACCACTCCCATTCACATCTCCTTGGCCAGTGTCAGTCACGTGTAAATAACTTCAAGAAACAGGGGAATGCAAACCACAAGCTCAGAACACAAGCCAGAAATATTTGTCGAACAGCACTAAGGACTACCACAAGCACTGTGCACAAAGGTGTGTAGCGCAGCATTGCTTGTCATAACAAAATATTGTAGCCAACCTCAAACACTCAACAACAAGGGAATGGTGAGTAAACCACAGTCCCTACATGACTGAACTATTAACCAGCCATTAGCAAAAGTCTACAGAGGTTTTGCAACGGCATAAGAAGTGTTTGCATCCAAAGCAAAATGCAAGATTATGTGAACAGAGCATGAGCTCTACTATGTTAAAAATAAATGGGCAGAAGTCTGGGAATTCCCAAGGGAGAGCTAGATCCAGAGAAATTCCCAAATCTCCAGTGCAGAATACTACCAGAGCATATAATTTCCTTCATAAAATGTTTATGCTAGAATGAAGGCAGGGCTGGGGGTGAACTATGAAGCACTGAGATATACATGGCTGGGTTTCCTCTCTAGCAAAGGGATGCCCAATGCCAGCTGTTCCAAAACACAATACATTCCATGTGGTCCATGCCTTTGATTGCTTCCAAACAGTGCTAACAGTCATTGTTCAATCCTCAAATGCCAAAGCCTGGTGACCACTGTGCTAAAGGGGTTGCCTTTAGGAGGCAGGAATGTGGGTGATTAATTTCCTCATTTATATTTTCTGTAATTTGCCATTCTCTGTCATGAGCAGCTATTATATTAACAATATGAAAAACATTAATTTAAAAACTAAACTCTGGAACCTTAGCAAAGTTTCTCACCCTCTCTGTACCTCATTTTTCCTATCTGTAAAACAAGGGTGATAAGAGTCTCTACCTCATTGGATTGTTGTAAAGATGAAAACATTTAAATTAGTAACTATTAACATTGATTGAATACTTATCTGCTAAGGTTCCAACCCTCTCCTCATCACTATACTATACAACTTCCCTTCATACTTTGGCCCAGCATATTCTAAGGACTCAAAAACTGTGGGTTCTGGGCCGGCCCGGTGGCGCACTCAGTAGAGTGCGGCGCTTGGGAGTGTGGCGGCGCTCCCGCCGAGGGTTCGGATCCCATATACAGATCGGTTCCGCTCACTGGTTGAGCGTGGTGCGGGCGTGACACCGAGGGTTGTGATCCCATTGCCGGTCGCGGTACGGGTGCGACACTGAGGGTTGCGATCGCATTACCGGTCACAAAAAAAGACAAAAAACTGTGGGTTCTGGGCCGGCCCGGTGGCGCACTCAGTAGAGTGCGGCGCTTGGGAGTGTGGCGGCGCTCCCGCCGAGGGTTCGGATCCCATATACAGATCGGTTCCGCTCACTGGTTGAGCGTGGTGCGGGCGTGACACCGAGGGTTGTGATCCCATTGCCGGTCGCGGTACGGGTGCGACACTGAGGGTTGCGATCCCATTACCGGTCACAAAAAAAGACAAAAAACTGTGGGTTCTATTATTCGATCCCCATTACATGATTGGAGGAAGTACAAGACAGTGGTTTGGAGCACACACTTTGAAGTCCAGCAGATCTGCTGGTTAGAACATATGTTTCCTTTACATGTAAAGTTGACATCTCCTCTGAGTCACTGTTAGGGTTCCACTCTTAGGTGATGACACATCTGTAGCACCCCAATCCCCAATGAGAGGCTCTTGCAGTCACTGCAGTCTGCACTCAACATGAAATCTATGAGTAGTGAGAGAAAACGGTGCTTCCCCAGAGCAGGTGGGAGAGCACAGTAATAAACAGACTGCCTTTTGCCTAGAGAGGACCCTCCACTTACATCCATACTGCAGCCATGGGAGAGAGTTTGACCAGTGTCTCTTTCACCTTGACTAAAAGTGAACCCAGTGGAGACCTGGGGATCCAGAGTAGATGATAGGATGAAGAGACATGGATAGTCCTGAATGGGGGTCGGTGGTGGTGGGTAGAAGTACCCTGACATACGCCTGCTTCCTGGTCAATATAATTAGCATTAATAGTCTACAGCTTTTTGCCAGGCACTGAGTTAAGAACTTAACCCTCTTTATTTCTAATCCTGGTAACAGAGAATGTCAGCTGTAATCACTGGCATATTATAGCTACTGATAGCTGTCATCAACTGTGGTGACAATATTCTCTGAGAAAGCAACCTCCCCTAAGGAGACCATTTCTTTGTCTCCAGCTTACCATCAGTATATTATCACCTCCTCTCTCATTAATATTAATGTTGTGGACATTTCTGATCCCTATCTAGATCTCAGGTGTCCCAAGGTCTTCCATAAAGCAGAGGCTACCCCATTTTACACAGCAGTCAAATCATACTGATTCTATGTACTGTTTGAAACAACAAACTGTACTCCACAAATATGTACAAATAAATATTAAAAATAAATAGATAAATAAAACAATGATAGCACAGCGATGGTAGAACTAAGACACTAAACTTGATTACTTCAATTCTGTCATTCCACGGGACCATGTAGAATTTTTATTTGTGTATAAATTTCTAAAACAGTGAAACAATGCAAACTGCAAGGTGTACCATTTTTGTTTGGAGGTGCAAATTTTAGCTCACACAAACTATTTTACTGAATTTGAATATTTTTAATACGAAAATTAATTCTTTTTAAATTGCTGCTTGTTTTTAAATGAAATAATCAAGAAAACAGAAGTTGTAAAGTTATAATTTGTTATTGCGACAGATAAGTATCATTCCTCTCTTTTTTCAATATATACATTAATATAATTATACACTATCAACCCATGACTTTTTAAATTTTGTACTATGATTTTATTTATTTACTTATCTTACTGACATGATTATACCTATATATATGAAGCTTAATAAAAGAAATATTTTACTGAAAAAAAACACACTGGTTTGAAATACTAAGAACAAGCATGACATAATAGAGATAATACGACTATTTAATATTCCCATCTATAGCTAACATTTACCAAATGCCAGGCACTGCAATAAGCATTTTATCTCCTTAAATCCTCACAACTTTATCAAGCAGAGAACGAACTGGGATATTGTTAAAGTGGAAAGTGAGGCTCAGAGAAATTAAGTACCAGGGTTTCAATTTCTGAACTTCTCTGATCTTTGTTCATGGGTCCCATGCATGCTCAGCCACTCAGCCATCCATCCCAGGATTACCTGCATGGATGCCCTTTTCCAAAAGGAATCCACAGGATTGTTTTCACAGTCTTCTGATGTAGGGCAGGATTGGTAATCAGGTCCTAAGAGGAAAATGAACAAACACATTTCATTTCAATGATTATATCAGGGAGAAATTAATTTAAAATATTTGCTGACTCCACAAAATATATTTAGCCTGCATTCTGCACAATGTGCACCAGTTTAACATTAACAGTTCTACCCACCCAATCCACAAGAAGCCTAGTGAGTGACCACCTAATTCATGGTACAAAGACATTTGTCATTATGCTCGGCATGAATGGGAGGAAGGCGAAGAACTGAGCAGGTGGCTAGTAAGTGAGCCTAGCTGACCACTGAGTATCAGCATGTTAGCTGGGTTATTTCCTTACTAGAGCCTTAGTAAAGTGATTTTTTAAAAGCCCACAAACAAACAAACAAAAAAACACTTTGCTTTATTGGACGAAGCACCTCCTTCAAAAATACAATTGTTAGTCCTTGTCTTAGAAGTAAATACAAGAAAAATAGACCAAGAAAGTGATAGCCCTTAGCCAGAAAAGAGGAATTTTACATCATTTAAAAATATATAAAATGCTAAAATGTATTAAATTAAGAATTTTTTAAGAATAGACTTTAGCAGATCTATGGGATCTGGGATGTGTTCACCATTTACTCTACAAAGAAAGGAGAATATGCTAATTGACAAGTTGTTCCGGAAAGTATCCCAAACAGGGCAAAATGTGTACCACCTAAGGAAGTGCTGTATTACAGGGGCAGTGCAAATTTGGTAATTTGTAATTGTTTTTCTTTTTATTGGAACAAAGTTGATTGTACATATCTGTACGGTACAGAGTTGAACATCAACACCAACATGCAATATGTGATGCTCACATCAGAATAATTATTATATTCAATAATATACACTATCTTTGCTAATCATGGCCCTTTACCCATTCCTTTCTCCCCCGTCCCTTCCCGCTTCTAGAGACCCCATTTGTCCTTTTGAAAGTTCAGTGTATTATTGGGAATGTGTCTTTCTTTCTCTTATTTATATATTTATAATTTTAAATCCCACTAATGAGCGAGAACACACAGTATTTCTCTTTCTGTGCCTGGCTTTTTTCACTTAATATGATTTTCTCTAAGTTCATCCATGTTACTGCGAAAGGCTATATTTCATTCTTTTATATAACTGAGTAATTAATATCCCATTGTGTGTATATACCACATTTTCCTTATCCAGTCATCTGATGATGGACATTTAAGTTGGTTCCAACTCATGGCTATTGTAAATAGAGCTGCAATAAGCATGGGGTGCAAGTATCCCTTCAACATGAAGCTTTCTGTTCCTCTGGTATTACCCAGCAGTGGAATTGTTGGATTGTATGGCAGTTCTATCTGAAGTTGTTTAAGGAATCTCCATACTGTTTTCCAGAGTGGCTGCACCAATTTACAGTCCCACCAACAGTGTAGGAGGGTTCCCTTTTCTCCAAATCCTTGCCAGCATTTGTTATTCTCTGTCTTTTTGATGATAGCCATTCTGGGGTGAGATGTTATCTTAATGTGGTTTTGATTTGCATTTCCCTGATACAGAGTGATGTTGAGCATTTTTTCATGTGTCTGTTGGCTGTTTGCATATCTTCCCTTGAGAAATGCCTACTCAGTTCCTTTGCCCATTTCTTAATTGGGTTATTTGTTTTTTTGCTCTTAAGTTGTTTGAGTTCCTTTTATATTCTGGATATTAATTTTGTCAGAAGCATAGTTTGCAAATATTTTCTCTCACTCTGTAGGTTGTCTTTTTGCTCTGTTAATTGTTTCTTTTGCTGTGCAGAAGCTCTGTAGTTTGATATTATACCATTTGTTTATTTTTTCTTTTGTTGCCTGTGCTTTGGGGGTCATATTCATAAAATCTTTGCCCAGTCCTACTTCCTGAAGTGTTCCCCCTGCATTTTCTCTTAGGAACTTTATACTTCCCGGTCTTATATTTAAGTCTTTAATCCATTTTGAGTTGATTTTGGTGTATGGTGAGAGGTGCAGTCTAGTTTCATTCTTCTACACATGAATATCCAGTTTTCCCAGCACCATTTATTGAAGAGGCAGTCTTTTCCCAAATGTATGTTCTTGTTGCCTTTGCTGAAGATCATTTAGCTGTAGGTTTGTGGATTGATTTCTGGGTTCTCTATTCTGTTCCATTGGTGTAAGTGTCTGTTTTTATGCCAGTACTGTGCTGTTTTGGTAACTATAGCTTTGTAGTATAGTTTGAAGGTAATATTATGCCTCCAGCTTTATTTACTTATTTATTTATTTATTTATTGCTCAAAATTGCTGTGAGGGTTAATTCTAGGTGTCAACTTGATTAGATGAAGGAATGCTGAGAAACCTGGAAAAGCTATCTTTATAGGTATGTCCATGAGGGTGTTTCCAGCAGAGATTAGTATGAGAGTCCAAGTGGCGTGGGTGGAAAAGACCCACCCTCAGTGTAAGTGGGAACCATCCAATCCTCTGGGGGTCCAGAGAGAACAAAAGATAGAGAGGAAAGAGATGAAGTTCTCTCTTAACCTGCTGGAGCTGGGACATACTCTTCTCTCCTGTCCATGGACATCAGAGCTTGAGACTCTTTAGCTTTGGGGTTCCAGAACTTACACCAAGGACACCATCAGCTTCCCTGGTTTTGAGGCCTTTGGACTTGAACTGAGCCATGCTACTGGCACCCATTTTATAGACGGTCTATTGTGGGCCTTTTCTTCATATTTACATGAGCTAATTCCCCTAATAAATCCTTCTCATATAATATAATATATCCTATTGATTCTGTCTCTCTGTAGAACCATGACTAATACAATTGCCATGGCTATTTGGGGTCTTTTGTTGTTCCCTATGAACATTAGGGTTGTTTTTTCTATTTCTATGAAGATGTCATCAGTATTTTGATGGGAATTGCATTGAATCTGTAGATTGCTTTGGGAAGTATGGACATTTTCACAATGTTGATTCTTCTAAGCCATGGGCAAGGAATGTCTTTCCATCTTTTTGTGTCCTCTTTAATTTCTTTCAACAGTGATTTGCAGTTTTCATTGTAGAGATTTTTCACCTCCTTGGTTAAGTTGATTCCCATGTATTTTATTTTGTGTGTGTGACTATTGTAAATGGGCTTGCTTCCTTGGTTTCTTTTTCTGCTAATTCATTGTTGGAGGATAAAATGCTACCAATTTTTGTGTGTGGATTTTGTATGCTGCAACTTTACTAAAGTCATTTATCAACTCTAAGAGGTTTTTTTTTTGGTAGAGATTTTGGACTATTCTATATACAGTATCATGCCATCTGCAACAGAGACAATTTGACTTCATCTTTTCCAATCTGGATGCGCTTTATTTCTTTGTCTTGCCTGATTGCTCTGGCTAGCACTTCCAGTGCTATGTTGAGTAGGAGTGGTGAGAGTGGTCATCCTTGTCTCATTCCCATTCTCAAGGGAAAAGCTTAGAGCTTTTCCCCATTCAGGATGATATTGGCAGAGGGTTTGTAGTATTTGGCTTTTATTATGTTGAAATACCTTCCTTCTATACCTAATTTGCTGAAAGTCTTTATCATGCAGGGGTGTTGAATTTTGTCAAATGCTTTTTCTGCATCTATTGAGATAATTATGTGGTTTTTGTCCTTAATTTTGTTCATCTGGTACATAACATTTATTGATTTGCATATGTTGGGCCAGCCAGTGGCTCACACGGGAGAGTATTGTACTGATTTGCATATGTTGAACCATCCTTGCATCCCTGGGATGAATCCCACTTGATCATGGTGTATAATTTTTTTTGATGTGTTGCTGTATTCTGTTTGCTAATATTTTGTTGAGGAGTTTTGCATCTATGTTCATCAAAGATATTGGCCTGTAGTGTTGTTTTTTTGTAGAATCTTTGTCTGGCTTTGGTATCAAGGTGATACTGGCCTCATAGAATGAGTTGGGGAGAATGGCCTCTGTTTCAATTTTGGGGAATAGTTTGAAAATAATTGGTATTGATTCTTCTTTAAATGTTTGATAGAATTCAGCAGTAAAGCCATCTGGTCCTGGGCTTTTCTTTGTTGGAAGATTTCTGATTACTGCTTCAATCTTTTTGCTTGTTATTGGTCTGTTTGATTTTCTATTTCTTCTTGGTTTAGTCTTGGTAGTTTGTAGTGTCCAGAAATGTATCCATTTCCTCCAGGTTTTCAAATTTGTTGGTGTATAGTTGTTCATCATAGTCTCTAATGATTGTAATTTTGTGGTAATGGTTGTTATGTCTCCTTTTTCATCTCTAAATTTTGTTATTTGGGTCTTTTCTTTTTTTAGTTAGTCAGTGATGGAGTTTGGACGTGTTGTCCCCTCCAAAACTCATGTGGAAATTTGATCTCCAATGTGACAGTGTTGGAAACTGATTGAGTCATGGGGATGGATCCCTCACGAATGGATTAATGCTCTCCCTGGGGGAGGGGGGACTAATGAGTGAGTTCTTCCTCTATTAGTTCCCGCAAGAGCTCATTCCTTAAAAAGACCCTGGCACCTTCTCTCTCTCTCTTGCTTCTCTCTCTTGCTTCCTCTCTCCATGTGATCTGCTTGTACCTGCCGGTTGCCTGCCACTTTCTGCCATGAGCAGAAGTAGCCTGAGGCCCATGCCAAATGCAGCTGTCCCAGAATCGTAAGCCAAATAAACCTCTTTCCTTTATAAATTACCCAGTCTCAGGTATTTCTGTTATAGCAACACAAACCGGACTAAAACAGTCAGTCTGGCTAATTGTTTGTTTATTTTTTTTATTTATTCTTGAAAAACCAATATTTTTGTTTGATCTTTTATATTGTGTTTTGGGTTTCTATTTCATTTAGTTCTGCTCTGATCTTAATTATTCCTTTCCATCTACTATGTTTGGGATTGGATTGTTCTGGCTTTTCTAATTCTTTGGGTTGTAGTGTTAGGTTGTTAATTTAAAAACTTTTTAATCTTTTGATGTAAGCATTTAATGAAATAAACTTCCCTCCTAGAACTGCTTTTGCAGCATCCCATATGTTTTGGTATGATGTTTCAATATTTTCATTAGTTTTGAGAATTTTTTTGCTTTCCTGTTTAATTTTTTCTTGAACCCATGTATCATTTGGAGCATGTTGTTTAATCTCCATATATTTGTATGGTTTCCAAAGTTTCACTTGTTGTTGATTTCTAATGTTAATCTATTGTGGCCTGAAAAGATACTTGAAATGATTTCAATTTTTAAAAGTTTGTTAAGGCTTGAGTTGTGACCTAGCATATTGTCTATCCTGGAGAATGTTCCATGAACTGGTGAGAAGTATGATTATCTTATAGTTGTTGGATAAAATGTTCTGTAGATATCTGCCAAGTCCAATTGGTCTAAAGTGTGCTTTAAATCCTCTGTTTCCGTATCAATTTGTTGACTATATGACCTGTCCAATTTTGAAAGAGGGGTACTTAGGTCCCTTACTATTATAGCATTGGATCTATCTCTGCCTTAAGTCTAATAGTGTTTGCTTTATATATCTGAATGCTCCAATATTGGGTACATATATATTTATGATTGTTATGTCTTCTTGCTGGATAGATCCCTTTATCATTATATAGTGGCCTTCTTTTTCTCTTTTTATAGTTTTTGGTTTAAAGTCTATCTTATCTGATATAGGAATAGCTACTCCTGCTCATTTTTGATTTCCATTTGTGTGGTAAATGTTTTTCCATCCCTTCATTCTTAGTCTGTGTGTATCTTTCTAGGTGAGGTGTGTGTCTCTTGTAAATAGCATATAGTAGAGTCTAGCTTTTTAATCCAATTAGCTGTGTATGTCTTGTGAGTGGGGGATGTAATCCATTTACATTTATTGTTGTTACTGAAAAGTATTGTGTTGCTTCTGGCATTTTATCAATTTTCATTTGGATGCTTTGAATATCTCATGTTTCTTTCTTCTCATTTTATTGTGTTTTTCTTTTTGATGGTTTTGGTTTTACGAAGTTGTGAGATACAGTTTCTTTCTGTTTCTCAATTGCACTTTTGTTCTTTCTTGTGTATTCATGGAAGTGATTATTGTTTTTTGGATTCCAGATGCAGGCTCTCTTGAGGATTTTTTGTAGGTCTGGTCGTGTGGTGGTAAACTCCCATAGTTTTTCTTTGTCTGGGAAATACATTATTTCTCCTACATTTTGGAATGATAGCTTCACAGGATATAGTGTTCTTGGCTCGATTTATTTTTTCTTTCAGTAATTGAATATATCACCCCATTCTCTTCTTGCTTTTAGAATTTCTGTTGAGAAGTCTGCTGTTAGTCTGATGGGGACTCCTTTATATGTGACTTGACACTTTTCTCTTGCTGTTTTTAGGATTCCGTCTTTGTCTTTGAGTTTGAACAGTTTGACTACAATGTGTCCTGGAGAGGACCTTTCTGGATTGAAGCTGCTTGCAGATCTTTGAGCATCTTGAATCTGGAAGTCCATGTCTGTCTCTATACCCGGGAAGTTTTCTGATATTATTTCATTGAATACGTTCTCGATGCCTTTTCCTTTCTCTTCACCTTCAGGAATATCCATGATTCAGATGTTTGTACCCTTAAGGTTATCTGCTATCTCACTTAGATTATCTTCATTTTTTTAAATTCTTTTTTCTTTTTTATCTGCCTGAGTTATTTAGAAGATATTGTCTTCAGGATCAGTACTTCTATTTTCTGCTTGCTATATCCTGTTGCTTAAACTTTCAATTGTGTTTTTTGTTTTGTTGAATGATTCCATTAGTTACATGAGTTTTGCTACATTCTTTTTTAAAGTATTATTACCTTTGTAGATTTCCTCCTTCACATCCTGGGTAGTTTTGCTCAGTTCATTGTGTCATCTAACTGCATCTTCTTGTGTTGTAGTCTGTTTTGTGTTGCTATAACAGAGATATCTGAGACTGGGTAATTTATAAAGGAAAGAGGTTTATTTGGCTTACGATTCTGGGACAGCTGCATCTGGCATGGGCCTCAAGCTATTTCTACTCGTGGTGGAAAGTGGCAGGCAGCTGGCGGGTACAAGCAGATCACATGGCGAGAGGAAGCAAGAGAGAGGAAGCAAGAGAGAGAGAGAGGAGGTGCCAGGGTCCTATAAACAACAAGCTCTCGCGAGAACTAATAGAGGGAGAACTCACTTATTACGTCCTCCTCCCCAGGGAGAGCATTAATCCATTCATAAAGGATCCACCCCCATGACTCAATAAGTTTCCAACACTGCCACATTGGAGATCCAATTTCCACATGAGTTTTGGTGGGGACAGCACATCCAAACTCCATCATCTTGTATCTCATTGAGTTTCCTAAAGATTTTACACAGAATTCCTTCTCAGTCATTTCAAGTGTTTCCTATTCTATGGGGTATGGCTCTTGAGGGTCATGATATTCCTTTGGTGGACTCATATTTTCTTGTTTTTTCATACTTTTTAGTATCTTTATGTTGATGTTTAGTCATCTGGAAGAGCTGTTCTATCTTCTATTACTCTCTTTCCCTGGACTCTGCTGGTGGCCCTCTTTGTGTCAACTCAGATGAGTGGTTGGTTGGCTGCTATGGCTTCTTCTGTGGTAGCAGGTCACCCTCATGGTGGCAGTGGTTGTGGTGGTGGTTTTGGAGGGTTGCCTGCATTGCAGAAGTGGCTCCAGTGGTGGCAGGCTGCTTGCACAATGATTGTGGCTCTCTGGCAGTGCTGGTGGTGGCAGTGACTGCAGCAGTGATGGTTGCACTACCTGCCTGCTTGTCTGTAGTGACCTCCACAGTGCCAGTTGCAGCTACAGTGACTGCAGCAACAGCTGGGTTAACTCACGGAGGTGGCAGTTGCACTGGTGGCTGTAATTGCTTCCCTTGAGTTTGCAGTGTCCACAGCAGTAGAGGGGTTACCTTGTGAGGGTGGCAGCAGCACTGGCAACTGCAACTATCTCCTTTGAGTTTGCTGTGTCTGCAATGACAGTGGGGTTATCTTGTGGGGGCAGCAGTGGTGCCAGAGGCTGCACCTGTCTCCCTCCCTTCTGTGATGTTCACAATGGAAGCGGGGGAAGTGGGGTTACCTTGTGGGGTGACAGTGGTACTTTTAGCTGCAACAGCCTGTGATGCTTCTGTGGTATCTGCGGCAGTAGGGGGGTTATGTCAATGGGGCAGCAGCACCTCTGGTGGTTGGAACTGCCTCACTCTCATCTGTGGTGTCCTAGGTGGCACTGGAGTTACTTTGTGGTGACAACAGCAGCAGCAATGGCTGCAACCGCCCCACTCTTGTCTGCAGTGGCCCTGGTGGCTGCAAGGCCAATTCGCTGCAGGGCAGCAGCAGGGGTCTGCCACTTTCTTACTTACTCCCTCAGTGGTCCTGGCAGCTGCAGGGGTAAGTTGCTGCAGAAGCAGTGGTTCTAGAAATTGCAACTGCCTCACTCACTCCCTCTAGGGCTTTGCAGCTGCAGGGTTAATTTACAGTGGAATCAGCAATGCTGGGGTCTGCCACTTCCTCACTCACTCCCTCAGACCCAGCCGATCCTACTGGTGTGAGGGCTGTGGCAGCAGCAACCACACTGCACACAACTATAGTAGAGGACCCGCGAGAGGCTGAGCTGGCTGTTGAGGCTGCTTGGGTGGGGGTCCTGCACGTGGTTGGTCTGGCTGGTGCAGGGGTGTAGACAGCCACTAGCAAAGGCTGCTGCACTTCAGGAGGCTGTGGCAGGGAACTCCCACATGAAAGGCTGACAGGTGTGCAGTGTGGGCAGGGATCCTGTGCATGTCTGGCCTGGTCAGAGCTGTAGTGGGTTTGGGTGGTTCCCAGCAACAGTAATGGCTGGAGCCATGCTGCAGGCAACAGCGGTGGCGGGATGGAGTGGAACTCAGTGGGAAGCAGGAGGGTGATGGTTCCGGTTCCTGACAATGTCACTGGTGAGTGCAGGGCTGGTAATGAAGGGACTGTTCTGTCTTCCTCTGTGGGAGAAACATGTCCTAGGTTTCTCTAGTCTGCCTTCTTTCCACAATCTCCGTAATTTGCAATGTTTTTAAGGAGTGGTTGTCCAAGACAATGTTCATTAGGTAAGAGAACACCATTACATAATCATTACTTAAGAGTGTGATAATTAATTCTTTGAATTAAACACTCCGGATCTGAAACTATTTCAAGATACAACCTCTGCAGGCCAATGTCCTAATTTTTCAGATGTCTGTAAGGCTCAGAGAGGGTCCACGGATGGTATGTGACACAGAGGACTGGAATTTAAATCTCCAGCTTCCTAGTGCTCCTTCTGCCATTTCTGACAGCCAGGGCTTAAGGTGGCATTAGTCCCAAGAGTAAATTCTGTATTTGCCTATTTTATACTTTCTCGGTTTTAGACTGTGAACAACTGGTGACTATTATTATCATTTACTTACTTGAAGAATTCTTTTCTTTAAAAATATTTTATTCTCACAAGTAATATATCTAAATTAAAAAAAAAAAAGTAAATATGGAATAAGAAAAAAATAGCCTGATTTCATATTTCCAGCAAGAGCTGCTGATCATGGTTTGGGTTTGCTATCTTCTTGACTTTTTCCTATGTGCATATTTTCATAGATGTATCATGTGTATATTTTTTATTTGAATGGCATCATATCAATCACAGTGCTCTGTAACATGATTTTTCACTTAAATATATGTCACAAATATCCTTATGGTTCAATAAATACAAAATCCCACTATCATTGTTGGTGGCCCCTCAGGATTCCATGATATAAACATACTATTATTTACCTGACCCAAACTGCTGGACTTTACTTCTTTCTTAAACAAAGAAAGTAGCAGGGGGAAGGGGATACCCTTGTGGTTTTCTGGGAAACTCTTCTGTCCTTCACACTTTTTCCAGAACACCCCTCCCCTATTTCCCTACCACCTGCAGGATAATCAAACTGAGGCTTTCCGGTCACTGGCTATTGGAAGAACAGCCACATACATTTGACCTGTACCCTACAATGGTTCCCATTTCACTCACAGTGAAAGCCAGAGTCCTCACAATGTCCTGGGACATTTGGCCCTCCCTTATTCCTCTAGCCTCATAGCCCACTACTTTTCTCTTCGCCCATTGCCCTCCTTTAAATATTCTTTAAATATGACAAACACACTCCCACCTCAGGACCTTTGCACCTGCCATTTCTCCATGTAGGAAATGCTCTTTCTCATCTCTTTCAGGTCTTTGCTCAGATATCAGCTTCTCAGTGAGACTTTTCCTGGGCACTATGTAAAATTCCAACACCTTCCTTCTCCCCACCCCCAGCCCCTCAGAATTTTGTATCCTCTTTCCTTGTTTGGTTTTTCTCCATAGCCTTTGTAACCTTAGGGCAGACTATATATTTTACTTGACTGTTTATTGTCTTTTCTCCGTCCTCTATAATGTAAGGATGGGGTATTATTTTCCTGTTTTATTCTCTGCTGTGTTCCTAGTAACTAGGAGAGGAGGGTCTGGTACATAGTAGGCACTCTATGAATTTTAGTTGGATGAATAAATGAATGGAAGAGAAATAAACAGAACTGATATTAGGTAAACTTTTTAAAAAAATTTGGTGGCTGCCAGTTTGGAAATCAAAACCCTTGATATTGGTGTTATCAGCACCACACTCTAACCAATTGAGCTAACCAGCCATCCCTTACTAAGTTAATGCTTAAAGTGATTCTGATACCCAGGGAGGAAGAATCTTCAGTCTTCATGAGGAGAACATTCTCCTACCTCATTTCCTTGCTGGCCTCCCTTCTCAAGCTTCCCTGATGCCCTGGTCGAGACTGGTGTCTCATTCTGCTACTCCTTAGTACCCAGTATTTCCTGCATCAAAGCGCACATCACTCCAATAAATGCCCCCCATGGAGTTATAAGCTCCCTAAAGATAGGAACTGCTGTATCGTCAGCTTCTAACACCAAAGTTGGATGGATGAGGAGTTTTCAGTACCATTAGGCCAGCTCTTGTGACTCTAATTTTTCTTGTGATTTTAATCTCAAAATATCTGCTGATGGCCTGGAGTGGCATTTAAGAGCACAGGTTTCAGAATCCCTCAGAACAGGGCTGAATCCTGACAATAGCAGTTCCAGACATTTAACATCTCTAGGCCTCAGTTTCCCACTCTGGAAAATGAGGATTGTAAGTCTGAATTGTGCAGGGTTTGAAGCACGGGCTCTGAAGTCAGACTGTCTAATTCTGCTGCTTACTAGCGATGCACCCCCAAGCAAGTTTCTTAACCTTGCTGTGCCTCAGTTTCCTCATTTGTCAGAATAGAAATTATTATAGGATCCCATGGGACTGTTGTGGGGATTAAATGAGTTAATACATGTAAAGTGCTTAGACTGGTACCCAGCAAAAGATAAATGCTCCCTACTATTATTATTAATTATTATTATTACCACCTACCTCAGAGGATTTTAAGGGGATCACAGAAGATAGATGCATGTGAAAGCATTTAGCACAAATGGTAAATGCATAGTAAATAGGAGCTCTCACTTTTCTTGTGATTTGTGCAGGAGTCTTACCGGAGGCATTATTCTGTCGACACCAGCTCATTAAATCTCCAATCCTGCCGTACAGAACATCACCCAGGGCCATAAAGCGACGGGCATTCTCTGCATAGCTACTAACAAGGAGTTGGTTATTTTCCCAGAACAGGGACTAGGGAAACACAAGAAAAAATGAAAATAAAAATAAAATCAAAACAGATTTCTCAGGCACAACATCATCAAGACAAGCAAGGTAACCCGTTTCTCATTCAACTCTGACTTGCTGCACAACAACTGAATTCTTTTTCTTTGTCTTTATGTACCCACTGGAAGGGTGCTACCATTTTTCCCCCCTTTATTCCAAGGGGATCATGCAAATGTTAATAAAATATTTTCCTAGAAGTATAATACACACACACACACACACACACACACACACACACACACACGTGGTAAGATCCCTGCATTAAAAAAGACCAAGGGAACTAGGTTCAAATCCTGCCTTGCTGTGGATTGGTTGAATTATGTTCCCCAAATTTCATATATTAGAAGCTTAATCCCCATTGTAACTATTTAGGATGGGAAATCCTATTATGGTAATTGAAAGGTGGAGCCTTGAAGAGACGATTAGATTGTAGGACCGTGCAGTAGTGAATGTATTAAAAAGTGGTGGTCAGGGGCATGGTTCTGAGGGCTTTAAAAGAAAAGAGGAGAGTCTGTCATCCTTTCTTTTCTCTCTCTGCTTCCACCATGCAGTGTGAGACCCCTGGGTCACTGTCACCACCACCAAGACCCTCACCAGATGTATTCCCTGGAGTTTGGACTTCCTAGTCTCTGAAATTATAAGGAAATAAATTTTGTTTTCCTTATAAAATACCAGTTCCGTGTATTTTGTTATGAGCAACAGAAACAGACTAATACATGCCTGTCACACACTGAATGTGTGATCTCCTAGCTTCCCAGTTTCTACATCTGGTAAATGGGGAACATGAGCCCTCTCTCCACCACAGCTGTGGTTAATATGATATGCAATCACAAAAAACACTTTCTAAAGTGTAAAGTGCCTCAAAAACACACCATTTTATATTATACTTCATAGTTTTCACTATAGTATTTTTACATAACAATAATATAAATAACAATTTCACTTATTAGCCCATCTGATCCTCAATAGTCTAATCAGCCTATATTTTGACCAGAAGGTCCCCAAGAGCAGCGGCTGTTTTTCACTGTTACATCCTTAAACTTTAGTGTGATGCCTGGCGCACAGAAGAAGCCCAGTAAGTTGAGGTGAGTTTATCAACTAGCACCAAATCTATGTGAAAGAAGAACAAAAATTATGTTTTTCCTTTTTACTGACAGGGAGGCAGCAAGTTTCAAAATACAACATATACTTAAAAATCATGTTTTTAGTATGTTATATCTTTAAACCTCACAGTTTTATTTACCTGCCTTTACAAGTAACACACAATGGAAAAATCAGGTTAAGAATGATTGTCAAAAAAATAAAAACGATATCTAACTTTTTAAAACTCAAGGTACTGTGCTAACCAAGAATTTCATATGGATTTTCTCGTTTATTTTATTTTATTAGTCCTTAGAGTGCAGACAGAATATAGACATGTGGTTTTCTAAAAGAAAGTGGTACTGAATAAATATAAATATAATCTTTTTTTTTAAAAATTATTACTTTATTACAAATATTCATGAGATACAAAGCTGATTGTCACCCCTCGTTCCCATGATATGAGGGCCAGGTTCATACTGGGGGCATACCCATTACCAGAAATAACTTTTGTACCCCATGTACCCACCCAATTTTCCTCAAAACTCCCTACCCCTTCCCCTCTCTCCCTGACTCCAATTTGTAGCCCTAGGAATGTTCCCTCCCTCTGTTGGATCATGACACTACGGTGGTCTTTCTTTCCTGCCTTCCTTTCTCTCTTAGGTCCCACATATGAGTGAGCACATGTGGTATTTATCCCTCTGTGCTTTCCTTGTTTCACTCAACATAAGTTTCTCCAGGTTCATCCATGTTGTTGCAAATGAGAGTATTTCATTCTTTTTTATGGCAGAGTAGTTAGTATTCCATGGTGTACATATACCACAGTTTCCTTATCCAATCATCTATTGATGGACATTTACTTTGGTTCCATATCTTGGCTATTGTAAGCAGAGCTTCAATAAACATGGGAGTGCAGGTATCTATTCGACATGATGATTTCCCTTCCTCTGGATATATACCCAGAAGTGGGATTGCTGGATCATATGGAAGATCTATCTGTAGTTGTTTGAGAAACCTCCAAATTGTTTTCCAAAGTGGTTGTACTAATTTACAGTCCCACCAACAGTGCAGGAGTGTTCCCTTCTCTCCACATCCTCGCCAGAATTTGCTACTCACCATCTTTTTGATTATAGCCAGTCTAACTGGAGTGACGTGGTATCTCAATGTGGTTTCCCAGACAAACAAAAGTTGTGGGAGTTCACCACCACACAACCAGCCCTGCAAGAAATTCTCAAAGGAGTCATTCATCTGGAATCTGGATAAATATAATCTTAAAACCATAAAAAGAGAGATTTACCTCCTAGGAGGATACTGAGTTTGAGTGTTTTCTGAATTACTCAAGATGCAGGCCATTGGGCCAGTTAGGATGGAGGTTATTCAGAATTGGCCAGATGTGGAGGCCAAGTGTGAAAGATATAGTCATGTCCTGATGTCCTCGTGGTGGCTCCTGCACTGTCTTGCTGACTTGGGAGATTTCCTTCTGCACATAACTGAGCAGGAGACCCAGGATCACGGTTGGAGACAAAGCTCCTCTCCCACCAGAGAGCTTGGTATGCATGTTGTGAGCTTATTGATGTTTCAGTAACACTGCAGGATGCTGGGGGCAGCTAATCTCACACCTGGCCTGTGCACCATCTCTCTCTAGAGAGACAGAGAGTGAGATTTTACCAGAGATGGTTGTAGAGTTACCTTGTCTCTGGGAAGGGAGTGCCCGGAGAGGTTAATAAAAAGGTCATAGTCCGAGGGAAGTACAGAACAGGGATCCTTGTCCAGCCCCACTTTAAAGGCTTCCCAAATGGCTGTGCAGTTCTTGTCCCTGTGCAAAAGTGCAAGTTAAAACACATACACACACATATTATGATGTGATATAAAGTATTTCCCTTTCTCTAAAGGCTTTACAAACTATTTTGCCATATATTGTCTCTGCAGAACTAGGCATACAAAAAAGACAACAAATTGTCATGGTTCAGGCAATGGATTTAGAAATCTGGCATTGCAAGTGTCTCTCAGAAGGTGCAGCACAGATTTCTCAGGGCTAAGGAATGTAGGCTTGCCCCAGGCTCGCAGAGACAAGCTAGAAGGTGACAATTCCAATAAACTATGCAGCATCCCAGCTTCAGGTGCCCCTTCATGTAGACATGAGGATGGAGCCAGTCCAGCTGTCCAGGTCCATGTGAGGCTCAGGGACAAGGTTGGGGGTAGGGGGGAGGCAGGACTAGTGAAGTCAGGAGGGAACAGCACCCAGTGTTGGGAAAGGCTTCTCCGTCCTGGTAAGGCAGAGAGTATGCCCTCCGGTGCAGCCCTGCTCCTGAGGTCCACGCTGGCTTCCAGAAAACATTTCCCACCGTATTTGTAACTTTTTATTTCTCATGCTGGCTGTTGGGTAATGCTGTTTGTTATCCTCTGCTCTTTTTTAACTGCCTGAAATGTGTCACAATAAATACAACTGACGCTTAAGAAAGGGATATTAGGAAAACGGGAAAGAGTGAGCCCAACGAAGGAACAAAACTTAGTAAGAAGCACAATGCTGGCATGAAAGACCCAGACTTTACTTCTAGATTAGAGGGTGTGAAATCTGAATTCCCAAAGGACCTGGGCTCAAGGAATTCCAGCTGGAGACCACATTCTGGGATCTGAGGGATCCGGCTAAGCCTGCGCTGGCTGGCAGAGGGTTGTCATCCAAACTCACCTCTACTTAACCTCACCTTTAGACGGACCCCCGCCCCCTTCACACGCACACGCGCACGCACGCACGCGCACGCACCCCTCGCCTCTAGACCCCGCACAGTGCACCTGTCACCTGTAGATTGCCCACCCCTACGGCCCCTCTCACCTCTAAGTCCGCAGGCCCCCGCACAGACACACCTCTCACCTGCAGACCCTCTAATCCCCCCAGCCGCGGCGCTCACCGGGACTCGGGGCTCAGCAGCGTGATGTACTCCGCGCAGCGGCCCAGGACGATGCTCTGCAGGTGCGGGCTGGTGCCCTCCCCGCGCCACCGCGCGCCCGCAGCGCCCGTCGCCAGCAGCAGCAGCAGCAGCAGCAGCGGCAGCCACGACGGCGCGCACCCCCGGACCGCCATCGAGAGGACTGCGGTCCCTCCAGCGTCGTGCCTGCTCCGCGCGCTTCCCCTCCTCCTGCCAAGGCTGCCCCCTCGAGCCGAAGCGGGGCAGGACTCTCGCCCTAACGCCACCACCCGCGCTGTCATTCTGTCCTCCTTTCTTCTTCAGTTCTGAGACTGAGCTTGGGACATCACCAGAGAAAGAAACTATTTTGCTCGTGGCTAATCTTGGCCGTAGTCCTCGAGGAGGGAGCCCCAAAGAAGTGAGGTTGGAAAATGGGTATTGAGAGTTGAGTCACCAGGGAAGAATTTTCTGGCTCCAAACGCTGACAACTTTGGCAGACGCCCTCATTCCACTACCCAAGAAGCACAAAACCTGGTATTGATTGAGTTGTTGTTATGTGCCAAGCACCCTACAGGCGTGATATTCTCTTACTTTTCACAACACTCTCCTAGCTAGGTTTATAATTATCCCCATTTTAACAGATAATTAAACTCAGGGAAACGAAGTAACGGTCAGAGGTCACAGTCTTCCTTCCTAGGAGGTGATCAACTGAGAGAGCCGAGATTAACAGAATTCCACGGGAGCGCCAAGTCCACAGTTCTTATGATAAGGATAGCTGCGGACTCTGAGAGCCTGGCAAGCGACTGATGAATGTTGGGGCAGGCAGGGAGGGTAGGTTTCTATAACATTTTACTTGAATCTCTTTTTTTTCCTATCCAAAATCTACATTCTCCTGTCCAGCCCTTCCTTCAGTCAACTCCACTTTCCAGAGATAAGCATTTTCAACAGTTTTTTTTTTTTTTTTGCCCCCTGGTATTTACTTCCATGTTTATAAACAACTCACCTGCATGCTGTTTCTTAATGTTTCTGTTTTGGGTATTATTCTTTGACTTCCTAGTATGGAAAAGAAGATTTTGGCTTTATCACCCTCCCCCCCACCCCCGCCCCCAGGCATCCTTCTGTACCCTTTATCCTCCCAATGTAGTTATATCACAGATTTAAATCAATTATCAGCATTGGCATTATTATGACCTTGTGAATATTATTCATGGCATTCTATGATTATGTTTCCTTTGTTGGAAATCTGTTTACCCTAGAGGTAACAATTGCCCCCCAACACACACTTAATTTCTTTGTTGTCTTGGTATTCTATGTACAGTTATCATTATGGTCCAACTCTCTGTAAGACATGTAAATCTCTCAATGCATTCAAAAGCATCAGTCAATATTTCGGGTGGTGTGTGTGATTTCTCTCCGTCTCTGTCTCTTGGAAACATTCTTTCTAGAGCTGTCCAACTTCCTGTCCCAATCTGAGCTGTTGTTCTCTCAGTTTACTGTCTATTTGTCATCCTGCTACCCCCCTTCCATGTCTCCTGAGTTGGATGCCCTATTTCCTAGATCTCATGTCAATGATGTGGCAGGACATCCTTCTTTTTTTTTTTAAAGAAAAAACAACTTTTAAAACTATTTTAAATTGAGGTAAAATATACTTAATATAAACATCATTGTAACCATTTTAAGTGTGTATAGCATTTTACTAGTGCTTGGGAAGTACAAAGATTACTCAGTCACACAGAAGGCTCTTTGAAGAGGCGTATGACTCATGGATCCCCTTGACCTTCTCAGCAGAAGCCAAATATAGATGCAATTATTTAGGAAAGATCTGTGGAGCAGTCTCTCTTTATTTTATTTTATTTTATTTTATCAATATACAAAGTAGTTGATTTTCTTGTCCTTTTATCAATTCCTCTCTCTCCCTTCCCTCTCCCCCTCCCACCCATCAACATCATATCTGTTCACTTGTCTTAACAAGTTCAAGGAATTGTGATTGTTGTGTCTTCTTCAGTCTCTCTTCTAATGGAGTGAATCCTTGTGACCCACAAAGTTTTTGAAAAATGTTATACCAATAGAAGCATTGTCGAGTTGGACTAAAAGGGACAGTGAGAGGACGAAATGAAAGAAGGCTGTTGGGCTCCCAAAATTCTATAGGCAGGAAACAGGACGATAAAACCACTCAGTAGCAGACGTGTGCTATTCTTCATAAGAAACGATGGCTCCACCTGTGCCACCCCATATCTGCCTGCTGCTTGCACCGGAGGGCTACTGAGCCAAGCCAGGTTATATGCCATTGCTGCTGAAAAAAAGAATGATCTTCAAGAGGAATCTGCTTCTTCTCCTAGAAGGAATGCCAATCAATTTGATTGGGCTCTAATGAGATTAGATAATTTTGTCTGAAGAACTGGCTGCATTCTACAAAGACACTTCTAGAAAAAGTCTTTGATAGCACACACCCCTCAGGTAGCCCAGGTGGTAATCAAGCCTTGCTTCTACTGTGCAGCTGTGGATCTCTCTTGGTTGAACTAAAGCTTGAAAAGAGAACAAAATTTGCTCATAGCATGTGAGACGAACTTCAGAAATTGGGTACTGTGTATGATGTGTCACTACAATGCATTACTTAAAAGCCTATCTTCAAAATAAACATAAATTCTCACCTACTGATTTCCTGCCAAACATTCAGCCAAACTATGTAACGTACCAGAGGTTAATTGCTGCTTATTGTAATGTAGGAGATATTGAAGGTGTCAACATGATAATGTAGAAAATGCCTTGCATAGCTTGAATAAATCTGTTGTCTACATGATAATGTAGAAGATGCATTGTAGAACAAACAAGAATTTGACAGTTTAGATTCATCTGCTGTCCTTGACACCAACAAGTATGTAGGCCACGTAAAAGTATCGGGAAAGCATGGCAAGCTCCAACGTGCTATTGACATTCTAAAGTAGATGAAAGAGAAGGATGTTCTTATAAAAAATGCAACAGTCTTGTCCTTTTTGCACATCCTAAATGGCACAGCTTTAAGAGGTGAAATTGAAACAGTAAACAGTTGCATGAAGCCCTTGTGACTCTAGGGTTAGCAAAACCATTCACTAACATAAGTTCCCCATTGGTCACTATATACCTGGAAAAAGATGACTCATCTGTTGCTCTTGAAGTCACCATTGGCTGCTATGAAAAGTATAAAATATTACCAAATATTCATGATGTCTATGTAAACTGATAGAGGAAGACTAGACAGATCTTAATTCAGAAAGCACCAGACTTTGTCAGACAAGAACAAGGTGAAATGATAGTGCTCTACGATCGATCTCCTTTGCCTTCCTACAAACAGGAAATTACTAAGACCAAGAAGATCATTGAGACTTCAGACATTGGAGCTTGACCTATTAGACTTCAGTGGTTTTGTGATAGTATTACAAGTGACCAGGTGAAAACCCTAGGAAAATTAGTGGAGCTGACACAGAAGCGATTTGAATGTGATAGAGACCAGACGTAGTATAGTCTGCTAAAACTGTAGAAAATAAATGGTGACTGCCAAAGAGCTGATGCTATCTAGAATAAAATGCAAGAAGAAAATGTTATTCCTCGTGAGAAGGCATTAAGATTATTAGTGGAAATCCTTAGAAACAGTAATCAGGAAGTTCCATTTGATGTACCTGAGTTGTGGTATGAAGATGAAAAATATTCCCTGAATTCTCCATCACCCTCAACTGTAGAAACTAAGTTCCGGAAAGATGTGCTGAATGCCTGCCAATGGAAGAAAAACAAAGGTGTGTTTAATATTTTCCTGAAAGCACAACAGCAAAACGTTGTGTTTAGCAGTGAAGCTTATAGCAGTCTTATAAAATTACTATTGTCAAAGGAATGTCTTACACAGCAGTGCAAGTGAAAGATTTCGCTGTGACCCACATCAAGGGCTTCACACTGAACATGGTGCCAAGAGCCTCCTCATCATAATGCAAGTTAGGCAGGATTATTTGAAAGAGGCTCTAACAATGCTAAAACAGCCTTAGATCTGGAGCAGACCCTTTCTAGGGTAGCAGTGACGTGCCTTATCCAGGCATTTGCCTTGAAGGGTGATCTACAAAGCATAGAAGCTATTCAGAAGATGATAAATGGACTCGAAAACTCCATTGAACTTTGAAATATGGCTTTCATCAATAGCATTGCTCTGGCACAAATAAAAAACAATAACATAGTTGTTGCCATAGAAAACATTGAAAATATGCTTACTTTCGGGAATCAAACTGTGGAACCCTAATACTTTGGCTTGGTATACATATTCAGAAAAGTAATAGAGGAGAAGTTGGAATCAGCAGTTGAGAAAATAAGCATCATTGCAGAGAAACTGGCCAATCGGTTTGTAGTTTGCAAACCTGTCACTGATCTTTTCCTTCAGCTTATGGATGCAGGCAAGGTGGATGATGCCAGAGCTGTCCTGCAGAGATGTGGTAGAATTGCTGAACAAACCCCAATTTTGTTGGTATTCTGTGTTGGGAGTTCTCTGAAACCTTCCCTTCAGGACAGACAACAACTCTGAAATCTTTGTTAGAATTGATTCCTGAATTAATTGGAAAGGATGAAACATACACTTCCATCATGAAAAGCTATGTCGTGGACCAAGATGTCCTGTCTGCTTAAGTACTATATGAGCATTTGACTGCAAAGAATGTAAAATTGAATGACCTGTTTCTAAAGTGTTATGCATTTTTGCTGAAGAATGTTGGAGTCTGTCCCTTTCACTGAGTCCCCTAAACACTTGAGTTTTATGCAAAGCAGCTAAAGGAATCAAAGGAAAACCCTTCATGAGATAAGGCTTTACTTTGTTTTGTGTGTATCTGTGATTCTAAGAGTCATTTTAAAAATGTATTTGAGAAGGGGGGAAAAAGGAAGGATGGCTCTGAAAGTGAAACCACAGGTACAGAGGGCAGCGGCAGTAGCTATGCAAATTATTCCCAGGATTTGAAACCTAAAGGAGTTTACCTAGCTGGACTTTGAAAGTGATCAGCTGATTACTCCTTTTTACCTTTTTTCTCCCTTTTGGATTTTTTGTTTTTAATTCACTTTTGTTTTTGTGGGGTACAGTGTGTTGTTTCAATACATGCATATCTTGCACAATTCACTTAGGGTAGACAGCAGTTTTGTCCCTATTACTTCACCTCTAATCTTCCTATTTTCTCCCTTTTTGAATAGGAATGTTTATGACTTTTACCCTATGCCTGTGCCACCAGTTTGGGAGTACAGAACTTGCTCTCTAGTTTCATAGGTCCAAAGATGGAGAATATTGAACCAGAATGGATTATACCTAGAGCTGCATCCATACATAACTTAGAGGATTTAGATAACAGATTTGGGACTTTTGAGCTGAGGAGACTTAACGATGATATTTTGGATTTAACGCTGTAATGGGTTGAAACTTTTGGGGACCTTGGGATGGGTCAAAGTATTTCTCCTGTGAGATGGATATCTTTAGAGGCCAGAGCGTGGACTATGGTAGGCTAAATAATGCCCACTCCCCACACCTAAGATGTCTACATGCTATCCCTGAAACCTATGAATATGTTACCTTACATGATAACAGATTTCGCAGAAACGACATATGTATATTTACAGAAAAACACAAAGCTTCAGGTTCATAGACACAATTTATTACAGCAAAAACAGCAGCCAGAGCAGCATCGTATGTCAGCTTCCCATGCTCCAATTCCCACAGTGTGATATAAGGGCCAGGTGTTACCTCTGCATGCAGTGGGTTGCACCACAAAAGAGCCCCAAATTTTAAGAGACTCTATCCTTTTATGAGGCTGCAGGCATTTCTGCTCATCTTCCCCTCCAGACAGATATTATTCTTGGAAAGTAAGCAAGTCTCTGGGGAGGGAAAAGAGAAGGTGTTTTCTTTACTTCCCTGGGATGTCTATAGGGAAAGAGATGTCTCTAGCTTCACTATCCTGGGAATACATTAACTTGGATGCAAATATCTTCATTCTGAGGATCCAGACTGTGCAGAAATGTGAACTATTCACACAGAATTATTTTCCAACAGTTTATTCCAAGTATCAAAGAGGAAAAAAATTATATTAACTTCAATAAAATAGAAAATCCAAAATATCAAATATTACATTAAGGCTAGGCGTGGTAGCAGATGGAAAGGAATTGCTACCTCATATGACTTTTAAAGAGAAAGATCATGCCAAAAACATCACCTGTGGGGACAGGGAGTATGCAAAGAGAGGCACAAGTTGAAATTAGTCTGAGGAAGATATATTACACAATATAAGTTACTTAATCATCAGCAACGTGAGGAAGCAAAATCAATAAATGCCATTTTTGGATGTTTGTAGAAGTCATCTGACAAAATGAGATTTTAAGAAGTAAAAAAGGCAAAGAAATTTGCCACACATTTAATAACTATTCCTGGGAATATGACTGCAAACTACCAATGTTAGATATCATTGATTCATTTGTCCTTTATCAAATATATAGAGTACCCACTTACTATGTATCACGCAAATGGACATGATCTCTGCTCCTACAGAGCATTCATTCCAGGGTGGCAGAATGCCAGAGACAGTAATCAAATAAATAATTACAAATTGTACACTACAAAGAAAACAAAGAAATAAAAGTAAAAATAATGGAGAAATTACTCTAAAGTGGTAAGGAAAAAACCTCTTTAGGGAAGTAACATTTGTTTTAAGAATTTAAAATAGTAGCCAGTGTGAGTCTTTTAGAACCTAATTTAGATCATGTCTCTCCTCTACTTAAACCCTTCAATTGCTCTGTTTTACTGACAAAAAGCCAGAGATCCTATAATGGTCATAATTTGGTCCCTTAATACTTCCCTGACATATAGCCCTTATTATCTTCTAAATATTATAAAGCTCATTTATTATGTTTATTGTCTCTCTCTCCTGGTCAGGATATAAGCTCCACTAGGGAATAATCTTTGTTTTGTTCACTTTTGTATTCCTAATGTCTCTAGAGTAGTTCCTGGCCTCTGACAGTTCATTAAATATTTGTTCAATAAAAATAAATCACATGATCTTATTAATACTTAAATATAACAAAATTAAAACACAACAAAGGCATCACATACAATGTTATATTAACATTTAAATATAACATAGCAAAATGTTACAATATAAGAAATACAAAAATAAAAACTAGGTAAGATTTTATTTAATGTGATGGGTGTGCTTGCCTGTTCATAAGTTCATTCCAGTCTGGAACACAGGAAGACAATGCTACCCGCATATCTGCTGCACCGTCCAACCCATTTCTTTTCTTTGTTTTTAACTGGGTTAGGACTGAAAACCCTTGTTCACACAAACTAGTCGTTGTGAATGGTAGTAACAGCAGGACACTCTTTCTACTTAGCAAAGGAAAGTCTTCCTTTATCTTAATCCAAAATGCTGATAAACTTAAGGTCTCATAATCATTCTTCAATATATATGAAGAACTAAGCTGCAATAATTCATTCTCTTCTTCAGGCACCAAGTTTAAATCATTTATTGATTCAGGGTTTTGAAAAGCAAAGGGATCTTTTACCCAACTGTTTTCCCTTAATGTTTCAAATTTCTCTTCCGGAAAGAAATGGTTAAAAGTTTGAGATAGAGAAGTGAGATGTAACAATATCTCTAATTTTATTTCTTTCAAAATGCTTTCATTAATAATATTCTCTTCAATATGTTGCAAAAATCTTGGAAACATGTAGTAGCTAGGACGATTACTTTTAAGCCTTGCTTGCCATAACAGCAACGTCTTTCGGAATCCTTGAATACGTTCGGCATATTGGAATATATCACTGTTTTTCCCTTGTAATTTTAAACTCAGTTCATTAAGAATGCCAAAAATATCAGTTAAATATGCCAATTTCGTTACCCAAATATCATCTTCCAAAATATTTGCCAAATGAGATTTTTTTTCAATGAGAAAAATGTGAATCTCATTCCTGAGTTCATACACCCTGCTTAATATTTTCCCTTGAGACAACCAACGAACTTTGGTTTGATAAAGTAAGTGGGTATGATTAGTCCCAATCTCTGAACAAAATGTTTCAAAAAGTCGGCTATTCAGTGAACTTCCTTTAATAAAATTAACAACTTTCACTGCATTTTTCAATACTTCCATGAGATTCTGTGGAATTTCTCTGGTTGCTAAAGCTTCACGATGTATAAAACAATGATTCCACACAACACCATTATTAGTAACTTCTAGCAATTTTTTAATTACTCTGCCATGTTTTCCAGTTATGCTTGCTGTTCCATCACTTGTAATTCCTTTACAGTTTTTCCAGTTTAATTTATATTGACCAATAATGAGCTTTTCTAATTCTGTAAAAATATCTAATCCACTTAGGTGTGAGGTTAAATTTAAAAAACACAACAAATCCTCCAAAAAATCATCTTGCCATGCATATCTGACATAAACCATAAGTGTTACGCAGCTTTCAAAATTCGTGTTTTCATCAAGCTGGATTGCAAAATCTATACCAGACTGTAACCGAGTAATGAGCATTGTTTCTAAATGTTCTGCAATAGTACAAATTCGAAGAGAGATTGTTTTATCACTGGGTATAGTTTTTAATTTATCAGCTGATTTGTCATCAAAAATTGTACGCACCATATCCAAACATGCTGGAAGAATAATTTTTTCAGCAGCTGTGTGAGCCATCTTCTCTTTTGCCACACGATATGCAACTAAATACGATGATAATAAGGCTTTCTCACTAACAGTAGCAGAACAACTAAGAAATTGTGTTGATAATCCTATGTCTTTTTTCTTTCTCTGAAAATATTCAAGAGGCTTATCAATAAGTTCAGCATGCTGAGTTTCTAAGTGCCTTTTTAATTTTGAAGGTTTTAAGCTTTCATTAGCAAGAATATTATTACAAATAACACACTGAGGTCTGTCATTTTCAAAGGGTTTTTCACATTTGATAAAACCGTATTTTAAATAATCTTCATTATAACGTCTTGCACTTATTTTTTTCTTTTTGAAATGTGGCTCGAATGAAGTTGAAATTTGCAGATTAGAGTCAATATTTTTCTCAATATTGTTATTATTCACACTTTCAGATCCAACAGCTGAATTTGAACAAGCTTCTGTATATTTCATTTCATTATTCCTCTTTCTTTTAATAAAGAAATGATCCATCTCAACAGCAATTTATTCCACTTTGATTAAAAAAATTTATATATAGCCTAATCTTTCCAAAAAATGCAAAGTTTGCAGCTGAATCTCAATTGAATATCTCAGGCTTCACATCTAGTTGCAAGTCATGATAACATAAAACTAGACTGCACAACATTAATCTTGCTATTATGAAAACTAAACAAGACACCAGTGTGTAAATGACTGAAAACCTTTTCCTGGCCAACATATATTCTATTCATCATATCCCCTCCATCAAATACCCTTCTCACTTATTGAAACTGACCTCAGTATTCCCTAAAATGTGCATAATTCAGGCAAAGGATCCATGCAAGCACTCTAATATATTTTATTTCATTTTTAAAAAATGTTCATTGTGACTCACAGAATTGATTACATGACTCACTAATGGGTCACACACATAGTGTGAAAAACAGATATAGAGACATTTTGAGCCCTTTGCTGTGCTGGTGGCTTAAGTATGTTTGCTTGCTGATGAAAGAAACTAGCTGATCTGATAGATTGTTGGCTTGTACTTTAACTTCTTCAACTGATAGGAACATATCTTACATTTTCATTCTTGATACTTTTTGATGGCAACAGATTTTAAAAGTGCCAGTTATGGTCTGATCTGCTGAGCACCCAATGGTTGGAGCTGATGATATATTTTTACGGAACTTTCTTGGAATGCATCCTTTACCTGGGAATAAGACCAGAGACATGACATTAAAACATCACAATACAGAGTAATATTACTGCCAGCTGTGGGGAAAGGGGAAACTTTATGATATCCAAGATCATGGGGTGGTGAAGCAAAAAGCCTATAGCTCTTCTCATCACTGTCTTATATGGGCTTAGGTCTATTTCTGTAAGGTAAATTACCTCAGTCAAGAACAGTAAATAAAAAAATGATGTCAGTAAAACCCTGAAGTGTGCATTGGGAGTTGCAAAGTACATTAACAAAGCTGAACATGGCAAACCATGGATGAGCTCATTTACCATATATACTTTCTCTTAGCTTGGCCATACCTGTCTTGAAAGTACTTACTGCATTTCTCTCTTTGATCTTAGTGTATTCGGGTCTTATCACCACAACACAGCAGCTTCAATCCTTCCTTACCCGCCTTTCCATCAAGTTATCTCACTTTGGTGGGGGGAGGGTGTAAAGTCTTATATTTACTGTAGTGTTTATTTATTAGGAATTCAACATGTTTTAACTATGTTAAAACTTTTGTTAGGACTGTTTGTATTAATTATATTTTCTTATTTTCTGCTCTGGCATCTGGGTGAGGCCTCACCAACTAAGGAGGTACTGCCCTTCCAATGGTCAGCTAATTCCTGTGTAAACTAACCAACCGAGAACCCTCCTCCTCTTTGGGTTTTTACATTCCTGGCCAATATTCCTCTGCCCTAATCATCCCAGGGCCAGGTATCAGGCCACTAGGGATAGATCTCATGCCCAAGCCAGCTGAAATTTTCAAACTAAACCTGCTTAAGCCTGCTTACCCCGCTTTGCCCGTTCCTTTCTAAGAAAACCAAATAAAGGCTTTCATGCAGTTTTTGTTATGCTTCCACTGCATACTAACTGAGCCTGGTACTTCCCAGTGTGGCACCCCTGCATGGTATAGGATGTGGTACCTCCTGTTTCTAGGAATTTGTGAATATAAAAACTTCTTCCTTCATGACAGCCATTCTCATGTCTGCAAATCTTACCATATCTGATTGAAACAAATCCTGGGTAAATTTGTAAACATCATTATTTTGTGTTATTGCTCTGGTTACAAAGTTGTATAGTTTGGCCCTAGCCCTCTTTTCCCCTTAAGCTTTGTTATTTTTTAAAACAAATTTTGCAAACCATGAATTCTTCTAGAAAGTCATAATGTTAAATCCTTTAACTACGGTTAAGTAGCTAGAGATCTACTGTATATGGTACCTGGTTGTACTTTAAAAGGTGTGCATCTGAGAGAGAATTCAGAACCTAGTAGATGCCTTTGACTTAATCTTGGTTAAATGTTTCTTTGAAAGGTGACACGTTTCAAATATTTAACCTTGGTCCGAAAGAGACAAAGCTCTTCTTTGGAAGTTTTACAAGGACATCAGTAGGACTAAGGAGTTTATGGCAGATGCCTCTTGGATGTCAGAGCATGGTGCATGTCATCCAAATATGAGATAAGAACTATACTGCTGGAAAAGCAATTGCATCTAGAACTCCTTTTAATGAATAAGAAGTTTGAAGCAATTCACAGTAGCCTTAGGCAGTCTGAATCAGGTATACAGCTGATCTAAAAACATGAAAAAGAACATTTACTCTCTTCCTACCATAGTTAAAAGTTCCAATACTGATGTTCACCTGTTTTTAATGTCTCATCCCCTCCCCTCCCCCAACTCTCAAACTACAATTTTGTCCTTCTGCCACTTCTCCCCAGATATTTTACAGATATTTACCTTATATAGCTAAAGAAAAATGGTGCTAAATAAAACATGCTACAAAGTCTTTTGTTAACCCTCCTCTTTCTCTGTTTGTCTTTTAACGGAGCCTTCATAGGAAGCCAGAGGAGTTTTTGGGGATAGGTTCAAACCTGAGCTTCTGGCCTAACCATAAATTCTGGAACTTTAATTTAAACAGAGACATGCTCCATTAGAACTCAATGTAAATCAGAGCATATACATTCCAGAACATGAGCAAGTATACCAGTGTGATTCTGTAACCCAGATGGGTTCTGCTGGGACAAGTCTCTTCTGGTCAAAACCTCAAGGACTTACGTATACACTGATGCCTAAGATTTGTGCACTGAGGTTGCCTGTTGTGGATATAAGATCACATTTCATTTTGTTTTTTTTTGTTGTTGTTGGTTTTATGTGTGTATTTTATTTTATTAATTTTTACTTTGTATGGCCACATTTCAGAGTAATAAAGCTCTTTATTAGGCTGTGCATCAAGTTAGCTTTACTTAGGAGACAATTCCAATTAAGGTGACCAAATACTTAGAATAGAAAGTCTCTTGTATACCAAGGTGCATTAAGATGGTCAGCTGATATGATTTTAGGTTAGTGATTTTCCACTATTAAATCTTTTTTATCTACCTGTTCCTAGAATGCTTGTTATATGGTGGGCACTCAACAACTGTATTTGAAAGAACAAATGATAAAATGAATGACACCTGTAGTAAACTGTACACCACACATTCTATTTTTATCATCGTCAGTGAAACAAGTTACCAAACTATGTTTGGACAATATAAGACAGAGTCTAGTAAAACATTCTTTGAAACAGGATCATCAAAGATATCCTATCTCAAAATAAACTGCTTTTAATGTTAAGAAGTAGTAGAAACAATGGTCCTATAAAAATGTATATGCAAACTATAGATTTAGTACATAAAGCTTAAGACCTAAATCCACTGAAAATAAGAAACTCACTAAAACAACCCCAAACTGTATCTTATTTATATTATATTTATAGGTCACTATTCTTTTAGACAGAAGCAACTGTCTTTTAATCATACTTTTCTTTCATATTTTTACTATTACCATTTCAACCCAATCCACCTTGAAAGTTTATATCTGGTTATGCTTCAGTTACTGTTGTATTATAAAAGTATTTCTAAAGGGCTTGCTCTCCCTCCTAAATCAGACAATTCACCACTGTGATAGCAGAGGCAGTGTATTAGGATACAGACCTGGTAGATGTGGTCATGAAAGCATGGGGAAGTTCTTTTTTAACTGAAACAGGATGCCAAATATCAACCAGGTGGAAGGCAGGAGTAAAAAATGTTGCATATTTGACAGAATGAAATAATTGCTTAGAAATATGGTAATAAGAATGGACTAGGAAAATGTTAGGATTTTAAATGAGAGCATAGTTGTCTTACATTGCTTAATGCAATGATAATTATTGATACAATGCTTGAAAGGTAGTCTTTAATATCCTGCCACTAATCTTTTACAACCTAAGATAATCTCTAGGATGCAATGAATATCATCTAAAAATACAGCTCTGATCAGTTTCCTCATGATTCAAAAGCATTTAATGGTTATGAGCTCGTGTAAACTCCTCAGGATAATATCCTTTACATCTAAGCCTCATCTTATCTTTCTAGGCTTCTCCTTCATCACATTATCTCCAGATGTTTGACATTTTCAGCTCTATAACTATGGAACTTCTTGAGCTATTTTATGCACTTTCAGGCCTTTGCTTTCATTCTGACTAGCATTCCTTTTGCCTGGAATACTCTTTTCACTTTCTTAGTCATATGAAATCCTATTCATTCTTTATGATTCAGGTAAAATGCTACAGCATTCATCCATTCAACTAATATTTAAATACCTAAAATGTGTCAGACACTGGAGATACATAACAAGAAAATGCATAGCGATATATCACTACAGCAGTATACCTGTTCAGCTGTTATGATGAACTAGAGTTACGTAACACTGACAAATCTTTAAAACAACATTAAGTAAACAAGCTAGCTGCTAAAGGATCTATACATTACTGACAGTTAAAATAATGCAAACCAGCACTGTATATGTAATTAAAATTAAAACATAAAGGTACTTGGGAGAGAGGTTACCCCGAGCAAGAGGAAAAGAATAGAATGGGGTAGAGCTGACAATTACTTATATATTTATTTCTCCAGTTGGGTGGTGAGTACAAATGTATTATAGTTTTTTTCTACCTTTTTTTGAAAAGGATTTGTGCCTTCCTGAAGGCAATGCAAATCTGTCATGGAACCACTAATTTAAAATTACCTTCCATCTCTTGTACTTCCCTGTGTTTCTCCTATTTTCATTACGCACACATTAGTACACCAGGCCTTAAGGGTAGGAAATTCCAGGTACCAGCTTCAGGTAGATCAGATTGGGTAATCTTCCTCCGAGCAAATTCCTGACCGATTCCCTCCCGTCCTCCGGGTACCCAACTAGGACTTCAAAGAACTTCGACCTCACCTCCTCAGCCCATGCTGCAATATCTCCCCTCAAATCCCGATTACTGCCCCATCCTCCCAGTATACCTCTCAATACGTGCCCTGAGCAGAACCAGAACGTGCCCCCCCGCCACGAACCCTGCAATGTGTCGCTTCAGCGGACCCCGGTCCCCTCCCATCAGAGGCTGCTTTCCTTCCTTCTCACCTCTAGCCCAGCCGCCACGACCCGGCCAGGCCCAGCGCCGCGACTCTTACGTCTGGCTGGTGGGGCTGTAATTCAATTCGCTCCCCATTACCTCCTCAGCATCACTTAACGGCCTCACCTCAGAAACCCCACGTCCAGACGGAGTAGGGCTGAATCGGCTCTCTGCGCATGCGCAAAACCCTGATTTGGGGGCAGGGTCTGATTCTACTGTTTGACCTCCCGGCGCGCTCGCGGAAGTCTCGCGATATTTGCTTCTCTCGCGGGAGTCGTTTGAATGCTCTGGCGGTAACCACGCCCTGTGCGCTCAGAGGTCTGCTCGGGGGGAGTCTGAGGAGACTCTGGAGAAGTCCGTTTGCGGCGCTGGGGCCGTCTGCATCCGAGCGCGGGTAGGGTTCGTCCCGGCGCCATTAAGGAGGCCGTTCGCCTGGCGCGCCGCACCAGAACCAGGCGAGGCTCGCGGTGGCGCTGGGCCGCACCTACGGCACGGTAAGCGCGGCCGGCCCCGCGGCCCCCCGCCTCGGCTTCTGCCGCCGCCCTTCGCCCTCCCTTGGCGCAGCTAGGACACCAGTTGTTACACTCCAAAGTAATGTGGACAGTCTTCAGACAAGAATTATAGAGAATTTTGGACGTTAGTATCATTTTCACCTTGTCTGCTTTTATTTAGAGAACCGTATCTTATTTAATAATCATAGTAGTCCTGTGTGTCTTTTTAGGTTCGCAGTTCATTGATTTTTATGCACTTTAAAAATATTTAAATACATCTATAACATATTTAAACATATGTATACCTTAGATATATTTAATGAAATATTAAATAGACAGTATGTAATAATTACTATAATTAATAAATCAATATGTTTAAAGTATATATACGTTTATGCCCTTTAATGATTTTAACAAAACACATTTCTTGATCATTAACAAAATAAGTGCATGTTTGTTACAAACCAAGTGTTTTTCGGGTTAGTGCATTTATTGTCTTTTATTCTGATTTAATTTAAGATACAGAAAGTGTTAGGTACAGAAGCTTGAATTTCAACTTTGAGACTTTGTGTGACATTTTCAGCATTTCTTTTCCTCAAGCCACTAATTTCTTTATTGGTGGGATTACACAGACAGGTTTTCAAAAAATTTTGCTTCTCCCACTGGATTTTTTAAACTTTTTTGATTAGCAAATATTTATTTTGCATGGCTCAAAGAATCACTTCTTCCCTAGTCCCCATCCAGTACTGTTGCTGATAGTCTTCTACAGGTAACCAATTTTAATTAGTTTCTTGTTTACCCTTCCAGTCTTCATGCATATGCATGCAAATAAGAATATTTTCTGCTATGTTGTGTACTTTTTTCCCCCCACTTAACATTAATTCTGGATATTTCTCCTTATCAGCATTTAATTAAACTTGAGTATTCGTTTTTTTCTGTTACATATTCCATTTTGTAGATATATTCCAATTTATAGTCATTCCTCTACAGACAGACACTTGTATTGTTTCTAGTCTTTAGATAATAGAAACAGTGCTTCAGTGAATATATATCATTTCCTACATTTGCAGAGGTAACTGTCAGATTCTCAAAACAGAATTGCTGGATCAAAGAAGAAATGTATTTGTAAATGTGATAAATATTGACAGTTGCCCTTCATAGAGTGGTCCATTCTGTACTCCTGATTCAGCGGAGAATGAGAGTTTGTTTGTTTGTTTTTTGAGGGGATTTGGTAACAATAGGAAGATAATTGGCAGGATGTTTTCTAATAGATGAGAAAATTTTTAAGTAAAATCCTGAAAAGTTTGGAACTATGAGTTAGAATGATAAAGGGTGTATCAAAAAGAAATTGCTGTCTGATGTAAGAAGGCTTAATTTAAAAATTCAGTGTTGAATTGGGATCAGTGTTTTTTCATTTACTAAATTGTACCTTTGCAACATTTCTCTGAATGGATTCAGGTTTATTTAGAAAAATCAAAAGAATCTTTTGCGATCAAAATCTGTGCTGCTTGCTCCATGACAAAAGTAATTCAACAATCGAAGAAATAGAGTATAAAGATTTGACAGTCATAGGATGGTGCTGGAGACAGACTTTTATCAGTGTTTCTGTGAAGGATTTGTTTTATATTTCTGGTGATTAAATAAAACAGTTTCTCAAGAGCCATTTGTTACTTAATCTCAAATAAGCCATGATGGTCTGTATATATGTACCAGCAGTAGATTGAGAAACAGAATTTGCAGCAGTTTATTACTTTATTTCACCAAACAAAAGGAAGATAATGAGAAAAATTAAGACAGTGACATTTTGAGTAAATTTAATTATTTTACTTTCTTCTTGAAGCTCTTCTAGAAATTTTATCAAATTTTTTTTTTTGTTTTTGACAGCTGGCCAGTATGGGGATCTGAACCTGTGACCCTGGTGTTATAAGACTGTACTCTAAACAATTGATCTAACTGGCCAGACTTGTCAATTTTTATTGGCATTAACAGTGGGTGTGTGTATCGTTTAAAAAATTTCTGGATTAAAAACTTGCAGGGTTTGTATAATTGTAGAGGAAAAAATGTCTGGGAATTTAAAATACACAAGAGGTTTTCAAAAAGTTCATGGAAAGTTTTGCATATCTTTTAACTACTTTTCCATGAATTTTTGAAATACTCTTGTATATATAAATATCTCTCACATTGAAGTGACCTTATACATATTTTTTTCTGTAGGGTAAAATAATAAAATTATAATTAAGAACTGATTTATTAGATTACACTAGCTTTAATTTTTTAAAAAATAAGAAACCAGTTTCAGGTAAATATATTTAAATGAGTGGGTAAATAGTTTTAGCTAAATGTATGTAAATGAGTGCTCTATGTAGGAAGGAAGGCAAAAGACAATATATATATATATATATATTTTCCCCACAAATTATTGTGTTCTTATATTTGGCAAATATTTCTGACAAGGGTTGAGAGTAAATAAAATGTATATTTAGTATACATATGTTATCTTACCAAGAAGGGTCTGTCATCCACTGCCCACATATCTAAGAAATATCTCATGCTAAAGTTTGCAGAATTAAAGATTAGTATTTATTTGAATGCCATTTAAAGGAGCCCATGATAGGCAAGGGAACTTTTAAGACCCTGGGTTCCCTGATAGCTTAGAAGCACAAGCATTTATACAGCAAAATCATGAGTGGGGGATCCTGGGAGTTGTGCGCGAATCTGATTGATCAGTGGTGAGGTCTGGCATCTTAACTGATATTTTCCATGGTGCCTTAGGGTCCATGTAATGTGTGCTTCAAAACAGGTTTGTTATTTGTTTGTTATCTGCAAAGACAACTGGAGATTGGCATTACAGATGTTATCCTAAGCCATAAGGCATTTATTTAAGGAACAAACGTTCTGACCTTAAAATCAAGTCTTAGCCTAAGGAGCAAACATTCTGACCTCCAGATCAAGTCGTAGCCTAAGGAACTTTGTTGAATCAACTCTAGTCTTACTATTGTTACTTCTAAAAATTCAGTCCATTCTGCCTGGTCAAGCAGTTTTTCTTTAGCTTTCTCTGTTCCTCCCCAGAACTGGAGTCAGGGGGATAGTTAAGAGAGATTGGGGTTTGTTTCCAGTTTCACCTATGTGTGAAATTAGCATTATTGCTTTTCTTTTTTTGTGTGAAGTGTAGCCTCCTTATGAATTATTAAAGCCTTGAATTCTGAACTTGGGGAAAATCAAATGGTTGTTATTATAATGCCACTTGGGAATGAGTTTTGATTTGTTTTTGTTTCAGTACTGAGGCAAATAGCAGTGAAGTTCAATTTTTGGCATGCCAAATTTTAAATAAGTCCCTGGAAAATATGCCACAAAATGCCCAGATTGATAAAATTTATTGTATATAAAATTAATGGCTGCTTGGAAGTAGGCAAGAGAGCATGCCTGGGGGCCTTAGGCAGGACCCAAGGGCAGCCCCCTCCACCTGGAAGCAGGCAAGAGAACATGCCCAAGAGCCTGAGGCAGGAGCTGAGGGCAGCCCTCTCAGCCTGCAAGCAGGAAGAGGGCATGCTGGGGTCCTAAGGCAGGAATCCAAGGCAGCATCCCTCACCCAGAAGCAGTCAAGGAGCTCACCAAAAACACCACGTCTGTGTGGGTGGCCCACCACAGCCACTGCCACAGCCATGGCTGCTGCAAAAGCAGTGGACACCACAGAAGTAGCCACAGTTGCCACTCATCCGGTTCGCAGACACTCAACTGCATTGGTACAAGGAGAATCACTAGTGAAGACTGGAAAAAGAAGAGGATGTCTCTTTCCTCAAAGCCCACTCCAGAGTATTAGAAGAAGCAGCTGCTGTACCAGATGACCAGACGTCAACGTAGAGATACTAGAAATATGAAAACCCAGGAAAATATGACATCACCAAAAGAATACAGTAATTCTCAAATACCAGACCCTATAGATCAGGAAACCCTTCAAGTGACTGAATAGGAATTCCAAGCAACAATCTTAAGGAAACTCACTGAGATACAAGAAGACTGAGTTAGACAACATAATGAAATGAGGAAAAAAATCCAGGTTATGAAGGAGGAACTTTACAAAGAGATTAACACCTTAAAAAAGAATGTAGCAGAACTCATGGAACTGAAAGATTCATTCAGTGATATAAAAAACACAACTGAGAGGTTAAGCAGCAGACTAGAACAAGCAGAAGAAAGTATTTCTGATCTTGAAGATAGTCTTTTCGAAATAACCCAGTTAGACAAAAAAGGAAAAAAGAATATAAAAAATATGAAGAAAATCTAAGAGAGCTAGCAGACAAGTTTAAGTGCATAAACATTCTAATTGTGGGTGTTCCAGAAGGGGAGGAAAAACGAAAGGGCATGGAAAACCTATTCAACCAAATAATAATGGAAAACTTCCCAGGTGTAGGGAGAGATATGGACTTTCAGATCCAGGAGGCTCAAAGATCCTCAAACAGATTCAACCTAAATAGATCCTCTCCAAGACACTTTATAGTCACACTGGCAAAGCTCAGAGACAGAGAATCATAAAAGAAGCAAGAGAAAAGCATCAAGTCACTTATAAGGGAGCCCCTATCAGACTAACAGCAGACTTCTCAACAGAAACTCTACAGGCCAGAAGAAAATGGGATGATATATTCAAAATACTAAAAGAAAATTGCCAGCCGAGAATATTATACCCAGCAAGGCTATCCTTCCAAAACAAGGGAAAAATAGTGTACTCTCCAGATAAACAAAAACTGTGGGAGTTTACCACCACATGACCAGCCCTACAAGAAATTCTCAAGGAATTCCTGCATGTGGAATCCAAAAATTGATAATCACTACCACAAATACAGAAGAAAGAACAAAAACCACTGGTAGAACAAAAATCCAAATGAGAAAGAGAAAGAAACTAAATCTTAACCCTACAAAAAAACCCATATTGTCAATGTAATAATGCCCCTGCTTTATTTCTGATTTTAGTAATTTCAGCCTTCTCTCTTTTTCTTGGTCTGTCTAGATAAAGGTTTGCAAATTTTGTTGGTCTTTTTAAAGAATCAAGTTTTGGTTTTGTTGATTTTCTCTATTTTTTCTTTCCCTGGTTCATATATTTCTGTTGTCATCTATGTTATTTCTTACTTATATTTGCTTCTGGTTTAGTTTGTTCTTTTTCTATTTTCTTAAGGTAGAAGTTTACATTATTGATTTGAGATTTTTCTTATTTTTAATTTAAGTGTTTACATGTATCAATTTTCCTCTAAGCACTGCATGAACCCCACATCCTATAAATTTTGATATATTGCACTTTGATTTTTATCTCAAAGTATTCTAATTTCCGTGTGATTTTTCTTTTTACCCATTGTTTATTTAGGAATGTGTTGTTTCATTTCCACACATTTGTGAGTTTTCTAAATTTCCTTCTGATATTGTGGTCAGAGAACATATTTTCTGTGATCTTTGTCTTTTTAAATGTATTAAGACTTAGTATTGTATTCCTTTTTATGCTATTATAAATGGAGTTGTTTCCTTAATTTCATTTTCAAGTTGTTCATTGCTAATGCACAGAAATAAAATTAATTTTTGTAAAAATTAAAATTAAATTAAGTTAATGAAGCCATTCTTATTAGACTGAAAGATAAAATCCCAAATACGAGAATACAGGCAATCCTAGCTCTTTTGAGACTTAAGACCTGTGGATAATGACTTGCTCCCTGGTTAGAGGTGTATGTAACTTCATAGTTTTTGTTTGATTTTAAATTCATAGTCGTTGAATTTTTTCTTGTTAAATTGATATTATAGGGGCCGGCCCGGTGGCGCACTGCGCTAGTGCGCCGCTTGGGAAGTGCGGAGGCGCTCCCGCCGAGGGTTCGGATCCCACATACAGACCGGTTCCCACTCACTGGCTGAGCGAGGCGCGGGGGCAACACCGAGGGTTGCGATCCCGTTGCCGGTCCTGGTCCGGTACGGGGGTGACACTGAGGGTTGCGATCCGTTGCCGGACACGGAAAAAGACAAAAAAAAAAAAAAAATGATATTATATAATAAAAGAAGAGTAGATACGATACACACACATCCCACTTAAAGATATATTGTTCCAACAGCAATCCTCTGACACCAGCTGGATGTCCTATAATTCACTGTTGACACTGTCCAGACTTAGCACAGACCCCACAGGTTAGGGGCTCAGTCTCACAAGCCTTTCCCCACTTCAGCTGCTAGCCACAAGTCTCAGGTATCCCCACGCTATTTGCGCTTCTGACTCCAGATTCTGGGTTCCTACAATGCCCCCCTCACTTTTTTTTTTTTTTTCCTTTTTGTCTTTTTTGGTGTCCGGCAACGGATCGCAACCCTCAGTGTCGCGCCCGTACCGGACCAGGACCGGCAATGGGATCGCAACCCTCGGTGTTGCTCCCACACCTCGCTCAGCCAGTGAGCGGGAACCGGTCTGTACGTGGGATCCGGACCCTTGGTGGGAGCGCCACCACACTTCCCAAGCGGCGCACTGTAGCAGTGCGCCACCGGGCCGGCCCCCACGCCCCCCTCACTTTTGATAATTTGCTAGAATGGCTCACAGAACTCAAGAAAGTGCTATACTTACTATTATGGTTTTACTGTAAAGGCTACAACATGGGAACAGCCAACTGAAAGAGATGCATAGGACAAGATATAGGGGTACAAAGCTTTCATGTCCTCTCTGGTTTGCCACCTTCTCAGTGAATGAATGTGTTCACAACCTGGAAGCTCCCTGAGCCTGGTTGTTTCAAAGTTTTTATATGAGGTTTCATTCAGTAGACATGATTGATTAATCAGTGGCCACTTGTTTGAACTCAGTCTCTAGTCCCTCTCCCCTTCTCAGAGATTGGGGGATGGGCTGAAAGTTCCAACCCTATAAACACCTAAGTTGGTTTTTCTGGTGACCAGACTTTATCTGGAAACTTCCTAGGGTCCTTCTCCATGCCACAGCCCCATGAGTCACCACATTGACATGAACTCAGGTGTGATTGAAAGGGACATGTTATGAATTACAAAGGATATTCATATCACTTAAGAAATGCCACAGATTTTAAATGCTCTGTATCAGAAACCAAGACAGAACAGATTTTTTTTATTATACCACAAAAGAATAATAAAATGAGTAAAATAAGTAAAACACATATACTTAACATCCAAGTTAAGAAATAGAATGTTAAGGTAGCTTTTTAAGCCTCCTGTGTCCCTTTATGAGCATATTTTCTCTCCTTCCCAGAGGAAACCACTATTCTAAATTATGTGTTACTCATTACCTTGCTTTTCTTTAGAGTTTATTATAGTTTTAAGGCTATCTAGATGTATCAAAAAAATATGCACTATATCTTTGCCTCTTTTTGACCTTAACATCAATGGAATTATATCACATGCTTTTGTAACTAATTTTTTTCCATTTAACACTGTTTCTAAGAGTAATCCAAATTTATGTATGTGGCTATAGTTCTTTCCTTTAAACTGCTGTATAGTGTTCTGTTTTAGAAATATAGAGGTACTTGCGGGCCGAGCCCGTGGCGCACTCGGGAGAGTGCGGCGCTGGGAGCGCAGCAGCGCTCCTGCCGTGGGTTCGGATCCTATATGGGGATGACCGGTGCGCTCACAGTGCTCACTGGCTGAGCGCAGTGGGGCCAGTCTCAAAAAAAAAAACAAAACAAAAGAAAACAAACAAACAAAAAAGAAAGAAATATAGAGATACTTGAATTATCCATGATATTGTTTGCTATTATGAAGTAAATTGCTGTCAAGATTTTCAAACACATTCAAAAGTTCTCTAGCTAATATGCATAGAGATAGTGTTATTGGCTGAATTATGCTCCCCGCAAATTCACATGTTGAAGCCCTAACCTCCAGTACCTCAGAATGTGACTGTATTTGGATATAGGGTCTTTAAAGAGGCTATTAATTTAAAATGAGATGGGGGGCTAATCCCATCTGACTGGTGTCTACAAGAGATTAGGACATACAGAGAGATAGCAAACATTCACAAGCACAGAGGAAAGGCCATCCGCAAACCAAGGAGAGAGGCCTCAGAAGAATCCACACCTGCTGACACCTTGATTTTGGACTTCTAGGTTCCAGAACTGTGAGAAAATAAATTTTTCTCATTTAGGCACCCCAGTGTATGGTGTTTTGTTATAGCAACTCTAGCAAACTAATAAAGTGAGAATTGCTAGATTATAGAATTATGCACATGTTCAGATTTATTAAATAATGCCAATATTTTTCTAAAGGCTTTGGACCAACTTACAATCCTTCTAGCAGTATATGAGAATTCTTATTTTACATCCTGATGTTATATTTTACTTTTGCCAGTCTGGTGGGAAACTAATGATATCTTATTATCATTTTAATTGTATTTTCCTGATAACTAGGAGTTGAATATCTTATGTTTCTTGGTTCTATATCAAAAAAAAAGATCTCTTATATTTTTGTCCACTTCTCTGTTGTGCTGTTTGTTTTTTTCTTACTAGTGGGTTGGAGTTAATCTTAATGAAGTAAGATTTATTTGTCTTTTCCTTTATTGGCCTGTCCTCTTTTGTGTCTTAAGAAATTCTTCCCAACCTCTAGAGTAAAAACAAATATTTTCTCATATTTTTTCTAAATGTTTTACTTTTTACATTTGAGTCCTTAATCTACCAAGAATTGATTTTTTTATGTTTGGTTTTAGGTAGGTTTATAATTTCATTTTTTACCATATTAATAACCAGTTGTCCCAGCATTGTTTACTGAATACTCTTTTTTGTTTTTTTTCCTCAGCCTGATCTGCATTGCCAGCTCCGTTTGTATCTCAGGTCTGCATACAGTGTGGTTTTCTTTCTGGACTCAATTCTTTTATTATTTTGTTTACCTCTAGACCAGCATCATATTGTCTTAATTATTATGGTTTTAATAATAAATCTGGATATCTTATAGTAATTGAAAATTTTTTGTTTTAAGTGGTATGTGATATACAGTTATTTAACAGTCTATGTGCTTGATCATGAACCTGTCACGTGGGGATAGAGCTAAGTGTATTTAAGCATTGGGTATGTTTTTCTCCTTAAACACTAAAAGTTCTTTTCAATGCAGCACAATAAAAATCAAACCAATGGATCGTTTAAAAAGCCATTTTTAATATGGGACTGGGGCTTTTTGAGTATCTTCAGTGGGGGATTTACATGAAAAAAGATGGGCCACAAGTTGGAAATTGTTGAAGCTGATTGGGTGTATTAATTTTATAGGTTTCAGTGTTTTTTTAAATAAATATAAAATGATCACTTGCTAGGTAATTATATTGGGCCATTATTGGCTACCTTTTAAAAATCATTTTATTTGTCTTCTTAAGATTTCGTCCTTAGCACAAAGAATTCCATTTTTTTCAACAAGGATTAGTGACATAAAGTTAATAGAATTACAAGTCATACCTTTTTTTTTTATTATTTATTATGAAAGTGTTAGGAAATACACAAAAATAGAGAATTGTGTCATGAAACCAACACCTAGCTTCAGCCATTATCAACATTTGGTCAATCTTGTTTTTATCTCCCCCTTGTGCCCCTCCCTCGCACCCCACGTCCATACACATGTACACGCACTCCATGCACTCCACTCTACTCTCAGCCAGGATTATTTTAAAGCATATCTCTGATACCATAACAATTTCAGATTTTTCTAATTTTCTCAAAAAAAAGTTTTTCCCACTTGTTTCTTTGATTAGGAATTAAACTACATCTATACATGTTATTTGATTGATATTCATTTCTGTTTTAATATGTAACAGGCTACCTCCCCTTTTTTTCCTTGACATTTATTTGTTGTAGAGATTGAGTATGGTTGGATTTTCCCTATTCTGGATTTGACTGTTTTTAATCTTCATACTGTCATTCAACCTGTTCTATTATGTGTATTTCATATAAATTGATAGTAAAATCTAGATACTTGACTAGATTCATGTTTGACTGCTTTTTGGGGGATGGGCAAAAATATTATGTGGTAGTTTATAAATATCCTATTGCATCTCATCAGGAGGTGAAAGCCTTCAATAATAGTTTTGAAACAGTGTCCTTATATATTTATAAGGACATATGTATATATAAGGACACACACACACACATATACACGTGAATTAAGGATTTAGAGCAATAATAATATAAGCTGTGTTCCTCTAGTCATATTTCCATTAACCTTCCTGTTTTTACAGAGATGAAAACTAAGGCCTAGAGAGCTAAATATTTGCCAAATGCCGAACAGCTAATTAATAGTAGAAGTAGGGGTCTTTTCCACCTTCCATCCATTTTAAAATTGTGTCTCAGTTGTATATACCTTTATCAAAAGATATCTGTGTATTAGAAAAAAGTCAGTTGGGGTGATCAGAATGGCATTTCTGCCTCTTTAACTAGAGATTTTGCAACTGAGAAGTTAAGACAATAAAATTTCAACTCCCTCGAGTGGTTCTGTTTTTGCCCTGCCAGTATAATAGCTAAGACTTGAGTTTGAGAGTGGTAGTTAGAGAGGGGGCTTAGATAGAACCCAAGCTTGAAGGCTGGTAAATCCAGGATAGGAAAAATGTAAGAAAAACTTTGTAGGCTACAATACTCGTTATTTGGTCCTAAATAATTTTTATTTGTGATACTTGTTATCTCATTTCTTTTTAGGCTAGTATGCTTTATTTCCCATTTTAGTTTCTACTTACTTGTCTTATAAATATTAATTGTAGATTAATATGAACTTGAGGAAAATGAATTATGGAACAAATATAAGAAGTGAAAACTAGAGGGAGGTTGCATTCCTCTTCAGCTTATTTGACAGAAGAGATGAAATCAGTGATACAGAAGATTCTACAAGCTTGATTACACTTTACTGAACTATTTTATGGTTTCTTCATCTGTTTGATGTATGAAGTCGTTTGTAGCAGCAGGCTCACTGCTTTCTTTTTTTAGTGACTCTTAGTGAACTGAGAGGAATTTGCAAAAACGGTGACTGTAGGTGTATGGCAAATTAATTTATCATTAAAAGCCATTACCTTGATCATTTGCTAACATGATAGAAATGAGTTGGCTGATAGGCAGAAAGGAAGTTTTTATGACTGAAATAAAATAAAAGCTTTGTGAGCAATACCTTTAGTTTGTAAGGAAAACAAAGCTATGATCTCATAAAATTTCACTAATATTTAAATGCAACATAGAGAAATAATCCCAAATAAACAATATAAATAAAAATTGAGGAACATTTTATTTAATGTGATGAGTATGCTGTTTATTCTTAAGTTCATTCCAGTCTGGGATCACAAGGGCAATTCTCACATATCCAGTACACTATTTTTTTTTTTTTTCTTTTCTTTTGTCCTTTTTTTTGAGACCGGCCACACCACGCTCAGCCAGTGAGCGCACCGGCGGTCCTCCCTATATAGGATCCGAACCCGCGGCAGCTGGGCTCCCAGCGCCGCACTCTCCCGAGTGCGCCTCAGGCTCAGCCCCCGGTACACTGTTAACCCTGTTTCTTTCCTTTGTTTTTAATTGGGTTAAGTATTAAAAGTACTGATATCAGTACTACATTCATTCTCCTTAGGAATAGACAGTCTTATTTCATCTGAACGAATGATACATTTAATGTTTTGTAGTCCTTGTTTAACGTTTATGGAGAAGTAAGCTGTAATATATTCTTCAGGCACCAAGTAAGTCAATTTTTGATTCAGAGTTTTGGAAAGTAAATGAATCTATCCAGATAGTTTTCTTAAATGCATCAAATGTTGTTTTTCATGGGATGTAATGGAGAAACTGTTTTTCAAGATACTGGACTTCAGGCAATGAAGGACAATGAACCCTGAGTGACAGGAAAGAAGATGAGTTCTATAATTGCCCAGTTTACTGCCTTGAGAGAATTTCCACATGACAACACGGGGGAGGAGGGGCATTACATAGGGTACATATACAGCCTGGTACAATCTCTGAGTTTATGAAACAAAGCAGAGAGCCTGGTAAAACCAAGATGGTTAGAGTTTGCTGCTCAGAGTACTGGAGACGAGAGAGCTGTACAGAAAGAGAACTCTAGAGATGTGGAAAGAATTTCCCTCATGTTTTCAGGTAAGTACTGATCAGTACATGCATGTGAGGAAATGATCTGAGGCCAACGAAAGGACCACCCACAAGTATGAGAGGTTATTGTGTCCAGCTCAGGAAAGTCTGGGAAAAATGGCTATTCCCACAAGACATGTCAGAAAACCTCATCATTCAAAGAATATTGGGTAGAATACCTAAGTGTCTTGCCTGAGTTGTGGAGAATAATTAGCTCTAGACTGAGCACTGTCCTATTTTTCCTAATAATTGTTTTCAAGTAATTTAACTGTGTTCCAGAATGAGGCTCAAGAAGATTTATGGGAATACAAAAATATCCAGCACCCAGAAAGGTACAATTCACAGTGTATGACCTCCCATCAAAAACTACCAAGGATGCAAGTAAGCAGGAAAATAGGACCCATAATGAAAAGAAAAATGACACAAATGTTGAAATTCACAGACATTATGTTGTAACTATTCCGTATGTTCAAAAAGTTAAGTAGAGACATGGAACGTAGATGCCAGTCAAACTTATAGAGGTGAAAACTACAATGTGAAATGCAAAATACACTGGGTGAAATTAATGGCAAATTAGACATTGCAGAAGAAATAATTCATGAGTTTGAGGACACGTAAATAGAAACTGACCAAACTCAAAACAAAAAAATAGACCATCAGTGAGGTGTGTATAATCTTAAGCAGCCTAATATGCCTGTAAGTAGACTAAGGTGGGTGGGGGGAGTATTAAAAAAATATTTGAAGAAATGAAAGCTAAAAAGTTTCCAAATTTGATGGAAACTATAAAACCACAGATCCATGAAGATCAATCAACCCCAAGTACAAGAAGCGTGAAAAAAAACTACACCAAAGTATACCATAATCAAATTGTTTAATACCAATGATACAAATAAAATCTTAAAAGACCAGAGGGAGAATAAGGCACTGTTTTTAGGTAACTTGGAAGCAAAGTTACAAAGGTGAGAATGACATCAGATTTCTTGTAGGAAACAATTCAGTTGGGAAGTAAGTAGAACAAATTTCAAGTACTGGGGAAAATCCTATCTAATGTCTAGAGAAAATATCTTTGAAAAACAAAGGCAAAATACTTTTTCAGACAAAAGCTTAAGGAATTCATCACCAGGAGATCTGTAGAACAAGAAATGCTAGAGGAAGTTAAGTCTTTCAGGCAGACGGAAATTCACTGGGGACCAGTAAACTATGATCTGTAAACTGTTATTTTACTGCTTGCCAGCTAAGAATGGTTTTCCTTTTTCAAGGGTAAAAAGAAAAAACAATCAAAAATATTTCCAGACATTGCCCTGGTTAAAAGCTAGAGATTGTTGGATTAAAAAAAGCAACACCTGATTATATGCTGGCTGTAAGATGCAAAAAAAGCATGGAAAAATATATGATGGTAACACCAATCAAAGCCTGAGTGGCTATATTGTTATTAGACAAAGTAGATTTTAGAGCAAAGAATATTGTGAGGAGTGAAGAATGTAAAATGGAACAATGAAGTTAAATATGTATCTACCATGTATATCATGTAGCCATTCCACTCCTAGGCATATTTGCTAAAGAGAAAAGGAAATACTTGTTCATACAAAGACTTTTATACAAATGTTCATAGTAGCTCTATTTGTAATAACCCCAAATTAGAAACAACCAAAGTGTCTCTCAAGTGAATAGATGAACTGGTATACAATGGAACACATACAGTGGAATACTACTCAGCAATAAAAAGCAACTATTGACACATATGTGCAGTTCATTGTAAGTTACACCTCCATAAAGCTTTTCATAAAAGTTTGAGTCAGGAAAGTGAGATGTAACTATCTAATTTCATTTCGTTCAGAATGTCTTAAAATGTTCTCTTCCATGTGTCACAAAAATTTGAGGAGCGTGTAGTAGCTGGGGTGATTACTGCCATAGCAGTAATGTTTTTGGGAACCCTTGGATAAATTTGAATGTTGAAATAAATCCCTGTGGTTCAAAATACAGTTCGCTGAGAATGCTGAAAATATCAGTTAAATATCTTTGAAAATGTTTGCCAAATATTGCTTTTCTTTTCTTTCTTTCTTTCTTTCTTTTTTTTTTTTTTTGGTAGCCAGCTGGTAGAGGATGCTTTTAAGCTAGAAAAAAATAGTTGATCAAGTAGTATTGAATATTTCATAAAAATAACTTTTCACAGTGTGAAATCAGGAGAATGTTTTTGAATGCCAGAGTTTTCTTATATTGTATGTTAGTTGATAACAGTTGAAGCCTGTACTGGGTACATGGGGAACTGTTCATTACCATTCTCTTTACTTTTGTGTTTGAAATTTTCCATTATAGAACATTTTCTGAAATTTTATTACCTAGCAATATATTTTCTACTCCTCTAAATATATCTAATTCAGTTTTGTGTGAGGTGATATGTAAACAACATAACGTGTTTTATACTAACTGATCTCATACATGTCTAACTAAAAGCGTTATGCAGCTTGTTCTCAACAAGTTGGATTATGAAATCAGTAAAGACTTGTAATAAGTATTGCTTCTAAATGTTCTGCAATAATAAGTAAATGAGCTATAGTATGTTGTCATTTTGCATAGTTTTTAATTAATTAGCTGAGACTTAATGTTGTACATACCATACCCAAAAATGCTGGAAGAAAATATGTGAGTTGTCTGTCTCACAGTACACTTTCATGATAATAGGGCTTTATCACTAACAATGGTGCAGTAACCAAGAAATTAGGCTGGCAACTTGAATTTTTTCCCCCTTTCTTTATCAATAAGTTCTGCATGTTTCAAATAGCTTTCAATTTTGAAGATTTTAAGCTTTAATTTCAAGAATATCATTGACATATTTGATAAACACATATTATCTTCATTATAATCTTTTATACTTTATCTTTTCTTTCTAGAATGTGGTTTCAATGAAATCAAAACTTTCTATTTAAAGTCAATACTTTTCTACCTATTGTCACTTATTTTACATCCCAAATCCAGCAGTTGAACTTGAACACTTTTTACTTTATCATTCTTTATTACTTTTATTTAAAAAAATATGGTTTAAGTTCAATTTGTATTAGCTTGATTAAAATGTTACAAATTGCAAATTCAAAAATATCGCACTAGGTAATATGTTTTGACAAATAAAATGAACATTTGTAACTGATACTTTTTTTTGTCTTGATACTTCTGTCAGTAGCAGGTGAAATTCCTTCACACATTAAGTCACAAGTAATTGAGTTACATTAATCAAAAATGTAATTGTACAGTCATTAGCTTTTCTATCAAGGTGATAGTTAAATTGACCATCTTACACTGGAAATCAGGTAAGGAGAGAGCAATCAAAATATACTAGCCAATTCATGCTTTATTTACTACATCCTCTCCATTAATTGTTTCTCATAATGGCCACAGTTGTTCATGGTATTTGTGGAAGTAGGCACAGTCTTTGCTCAGACTTTATGTTGCTCTAGCATTTTCTATTAAATGTGCTGCTTTCCATTCACAGTTAATTAGCTTGTGACCTGTGGTTTAAAAAAAGCACTACATTATGACATTTGATTCAGTGGTTAGAGGCAATAGGGACTTTGCTTAGTCTCCTTTGAATGTAATGAATCCTTCAGTGACTTAGTATGTAACTCGTAAAGAATATAAGTTGTTTTAATATGAATTAAAAGTTCCACTTTGACAAACATTGAATGCATATACGATATGCCAAGCATTACGCTAGGCACTTCTACATATGTTTTCTTATGGATTGTCATAAAGGTTAAAGAACTTGCCTGTGATCATGTGGTTGTTTAGTGAAAGAGCCAAGAATAGAATCTAAGTACTGGGGCATATATTCAAGTGCCCTTTGCACTGTCCCATGATTCAAATCAACAGTGGGATGGGATTTTCAAGATTAGTTAATAGTTGCAATTTGTAATAGTACTAATATTGTTTATGATGCTCATATTAAACTAGAAAGTATTCAACAACTAGTAATTTTAAAGGAAGCTTAATTAATACCAGTGAATTAAAACACTACCAGTGTTTAAAACCCTAATCTAGTAAGCAGTTAGATGGATTTTCTCCATTAATACTACATTTCCTAATAGGCTTCAGTTTCATTATAAAACAACACAAAACAAAACAACAAAACTCTAATATTTTTAAAATCTGAAAAGTCAAATCTACCTAAAAGATTTGCATTATACAAACAAGATAACAAAATGGTCTTTTTTTAAAAAAAAGTATCAATAGGAAATTGAGGCAACTCTGTATGCATTTCGCCACAAGAAAAGTGAATCAGCTTCCACTTGCTTCAGCACGAGGGTGTGGCATATGGTCTTGGACAGTTCACTTAATTGTGATTCAGATTCTGTTGGAGGCTGCCAGAACATAGGTGCAAGTAGAGACTGTAGTCATCAGATTCTTAGCAATAGCCAAATACATCTCTGCCGAGGCCATGTTTGTTTGTTTTTTTCTTTAAATTACAGGATTTCTGTGCAGTTTTGGACTGGGGGCAGGGTTGTCTCATCCTAAGTTTGTGTTCCTTTCCTCAGACAAATTTGCTCTGCTCAAGTGGCATAAAATGTTGTTATTACACGTTTAAAAACATTTACTGAGGCTCTAGTACGCATGAAGCTCTATGCTAGGCAATGGAGTTGAAGAGGGGTGTGGGAAGGAATTAGATAAATATAAGCTTGGATTATATACTTTGAGCATTTATTGTGAGTGATCTGGGATTCAAATTTACTGAATCAGATTTCGAAGGGTGAATCTCAGATATCACATTCTTAAAAGTACCTGGTGTAATTCTGATGCAGGTTCTCAAAGGACCGTACTTTGAGGAACACTATAAAGGATAGGGTTAGTTCAGGTACCCATGGCATCTGAGCTCTCTGGTTGAAGTCTTGCATTTTCCGCACAGTTTATTACCTCTTTTATTATTTCATATCTGCTGTTAATGTAGCTGAGAGTAAGCATGCAACTGAGAATCCTGAAGCAGTGTGTATTCTGCCTCCTGTCCTGCTCTCTATTATTTCCCATTCTGCACCTCTTTTCACTGATGAGGCACTCAGCAAGGATACGTGGTCAGACTTGTTTTTAACAGAAAGTAAATAGTAATAGTGGTGCAAAGAGAGCACTGGCTTCAAATCATACTTTTGCCTCTCGGAACTTTGTTTCCTTCATCTATAAAATTGGAACCTATTTCACAATGTTGTCAGAAAATGTGGTGCTGATAATAATAAGTGATAAGTATATAGTTAGTCTTTCAATAAGTGATGGCTATCATCCATGCATAATACAGCCTTACAAAAGGTGAGGAAGATCATGGAAGTGGTATGCTATATGAAAAGAACGGGATATCATTTCTCAGGAATGTTCAGTAAAAGACCGTCATGATTGAACACTTGTAGACCTGTAATTCTTCATGAATAACAGCATTCCTTTTATTTTGACCCATTCTAAAGCTGACCCAAATTAGAGATTTGCATTTGATAAATATTTCACAACTATATCTTATTTATTCATTACTCATCCTGCAGACTAGGTCAATACTATTTTCTTTCATGGATCAATTTTTCAGCTATCAAAATCTTAATGTGACAAAGATCTAGTAGAAACAAATGTGCCCACTTGAACACTGTTTTTTTTTAAGGCACAAACCTGTTCACTATTCTGCTGTTCCTTGTCAGCAACAAGAACACCTTTGCAAAGAAAAAAAATTAACTTACTACAGTATCAACTACCTAGGAACATTTAAATTACATAAAGGTAATGACTTGATGCAATTTTAACTTCCTCCAGAATGCTATTGAGGAACAGGAATTTATATTTTAGGTTGGGAGTGGTGAAGAGATGCTCACTTGACTCATCCAAATTGAGCTTTTTATTACCAGTGATTTCTAAGCCATACTTTTCAAAGGAACAAGGCATCTCTGATGCTCTCTTAGGATATTTTTTATTATTACAATGTATACAATAATATTAAAAAATATTATTAGATGCTTAGTGTGCAAGGCAATGTGAAAGCCTGTTTCATTTATTAACTCAGCTAATCCTCACAGCAACACTGTGAGGTATTTCTATTCTAGTTTGTAAGTGAGGACCCAGAAACTCACAATAGGTAACTTGCCCTAGGTCATACAACAAGGAAGGATGGAGCTAGGATGGGAACCTTAGCTGTCTATTCGGAGCTCAGACTTCTGTCTAACACGTTGCTATTCTTCCTCCAAACCTTCAAGAATGAATTATTTATTTATTGAAATAAATACATGCCATACATCAGTTTTTTGAAAAAAACCTAATACTGATGGATGCCACTAAACCAAACAAAATATGACAGAGTACCATAACTCCAAATAATGGTAATCACTGTTATATGCATATCTAATTTACCAGAGAATTGATCAGTTTTCTGTTTCAAATTTCCATTTCAAGTAATTCCAGTTCATTCTTGGATGCTATTTTTTAACATTTTAATTAAGATGATAATAGAATAGTCTAGGAAGTGTAAAGTGTGGGAGGCAGAGAAGCATTGTGTTTAATGTTTACCAGAAATGTCACTGATGCTAGTGCCTTGGTTTAGCCATGTGTAAAGTGAGAGATAGTAATAACACCTTCATAAGGTAAAGATATGAAGATATCTTCATTATCATGACATAATAAATCTTAAGTATTTAGAACATTGACTGTCATATATTAAACATTCAATAAATGTGCCTTCATACTTGTGGTTTGATTTCCAAATACTTCTCTGAGGTAGGTACTATTATTATGTCTATTTTCAATTGAAGAATCTTACTAAAAATTTTACTGGTACGTTTTACTTCCCAGGAGGAGAGAGCTAGATCCTGGGTTGTAGGTCATTAAAAGTAAGAAGGCTAGTTTTAGTTAAGATGAAATGAAAGTAGGACAATGCTATATTATTTGTTCAAATGAGTCCTTTGGCAGAGACATGTTAGCCCCCTTACATCCATAATGTATCCTCTGATGTTTGGCTTGATACATGTCCACCCACAGTACATGGTCACATTTGCCACCTTCCTTGAAACTAGGTGAGCTTTGTGATATAAGTACTAGCCTGTGGGATGTAAATAAGAGTGTCTTTCAGAAACTTTCTTAGGAGATAGTGTGTATGGATTCTTTGGCTTTCTTCTTCCTTTCCTCCATTTTACAGCTTAGAATATAGGTGCCACCCTCTTTGAACTTAAATATAAAAACTACCCTATAGGGTTGGTAGAGCAATGAATTGGTAAGAATCTGTGCCCCTAAAGATAAAATGGAGTAGAGCAGTCAAACCAGCCCTGGGTCACTTATACTGGTATTTATATGAGTGTTATAGCCAGCCTCCAACAGAGATTATTAGGACCCCCAAATAATCTCTGCATCTGGTATGTAGTAGTCCTCTCCCACATTGTACTGGGGTTAATCTGTATGACCAATAGCATATGGCAGAAGTGATGGTATATTTCTTCTGAGATTACATTATAAAAGATTGGCTTATCTTGGATGTTTGAATTTGCTTGCTCTCTCTTTTTTGGCATTCATTCCAGGGAAAGCAAACTACCATATTCTAAGTACTGTGGAGAGTCCCATGTGGTAAGGATCTAAGGTCCTTAGTCTTAACAGCCTGTCAGCATCTGAGGCATCCCAACAAACACTTCAGTGAGCCTGAAAGTAGATCCTTCAGTCCCCATTAAGTCTTTAGATGCCTGCAGCTCTGGCTGCCTACTTGACTGTAACCTCATGAGAGAACTTGAGCTAGAGCCACCCAGCTAAGCCACTCTGGATTTCCTAATTATCAGAAACTGAAATAATAAATGTTGCTGTCTCAAGCCACTAAGTTTTGGGGTAATTTGTTATGCAACACTATATAACTTATATATGAGAAAAAGAAAAAAAACAAACCCTCTTTTTTAAGCCACTTATCATTTTGTATTTTCTGTCACTTGCAAACACATCTAACTCTCTTCTCCAATTAAATTAATTTGTAGAATTAACCTAAAGAAGCAGCATTCATGGTATTATTCCTAGGGTTCTCAGAAACAGAACTGGCAGAGATCAAAGAGAATATCTTGTCCAATCTCCTCATTTTACAGGTAAGAGTGAGAGCTAACATTTAATGTTTCCTATGCCAAACTCTCTGCTAAGTTCCATACAACATTTTATTTTCAGGATATCCTGTGATGTAGATAGAGATCCATTATGTGGATGAGGAAACTGAGTCCACACTCCTACCTATTTTGCTTTACTCCTACCCATTTACCACAGTACTACCCATTTTGTCTCTCTACTGTTAGAGAATATTTTTTAAAATTTCACATATCACGGTTTTGTTACAGTCTTGCACACACACAAAAAGATCTATAGTAGACCAAAGAATTACCTTGGGATAGACATTTTAGGAAAAATGAATAGAACTAATCACAGTTAAACTGGTTGCAAAAGGAAAATAATGATTAGTTAAAAGTTACGTAAGTTTTGACTGACTTATCTGGTGATTGGAGACTGCTTTCCCATAACAGGTAAGCACTTGTCTGGGAGTGTCCTTTTTACATGTGTTGTAAATTAATTTACATGTATTAATTATTTTGTACTCCTTATCACTCAAAACCTTCCCAGACCAGGCTGGCTGGTTAGCTCAGTTGGTTAGAGCACAGTCTTGTCAACAACAAGGTCAAAGAGTTCAGGTCCCCATAATAGTGAATTGCCAAAAAACTAGAAACAAAAGTATCCCAGACCAAGTCTGCATAGTTGAGGAAACTGAGGCCCCAGAATGGGCAAGTGATTTGCCCAAGGTTCCATGGATAAGTAGTTAGTGACAGGTGGGATTAGAACTTAGGTCAACATTTTATGTATTGATCAGTCAGTTCCAAAAGAACATCTATTAGGAATCAGACATCTCTATGACATCCCTGTTTCTTTCTGCCTCCATACCCCTCAGTATTTTAAAACTTTCAAGGAGTTGCCTTTTGTAAGTTGGGATAGTTTTTGTATTCTATTTGGAAGTTTTGTTTTTAAATGTCAGGGGTAAGGAAGAAGGAAACAGAAGTGATTTTCCTAAATACTTCTCTTTTTCCTCCCTGTAGGCAGGAATTAAGCAATCATATGGCAGATTTCATCATTACAATGAATGTAAGCCGACAGTTTACAGGAAGCTATCATTTCTTTCCATTCCAGAAACTTGTTACACTTCCCCTCACTACATGGCGCAAACAGCTGAGTCAGGTTGTCCACCCTTCCCTCAGGCCATATGCGCTGCACCATTCTTGTTCCCTGTAAGTCAGCCCATAATAGAACTTTTGATTGGAAGTCAAGGAATTGGTCTTGACTTGGCGATATTTATTAAGAACAAGATAGGTGAGGGCTGCCCGTGGCTCACTTGGGAGAGTGCGGTGCTGATAGCACCAAGGCCACGGGTTCAGGTCCCCATGTAGGGGTGACTGGTTCACTCACTTGGGAAAGTGTGGTGCTGACAACACCAAGTCAAGGGTTAAGATCCCCTTACCAGTCATCTTTAAAAAAAAAAAAAAGAACAAGATAGGTGAGGGCTGCCCGTGGCTAACTTGGGAGAGTGCGGTGCTGATAGCACCAAGGCCACGGGTTCAGGTCCCCATGTAGGGGTGACTGGTTCACTCACTTGGGAAAGTGTGGTGCTGACAACACCAAGTCAAGGGTTAAGATCCCCTTACCAGTCATCTTTAAAAAAAAAAAAAAGAACAAGATAGGTGACACAAAGATATGTTTAAGAAATGGAAGCCTCTAGTTTATGTGGAATTTTTCAAAGAAATATTATAGACCACTCTTCACATTATAGCTCCATATTTGCAATGCCACAAACTATGGTTTTAGCATTATCTATACTACTTCTCTTCAAAAAGTGACTAAGAATAGGAATACTCCATACTTGGACTTGTAGTTTGTGGTGCAGCTCACATTCTTCTGAGAGAAGAAATGGAAATCCAGGTAAAGAGGTGCCCACAGCTGAGCCTTACCCAGTACCCAGTTAAGGAATGAATTCCTGCTTACTGCTTATGGGGTCAAAATGAGAACCCTTTGAAGGGATGGAACAATTGTTGAAAGTAAGAAGGACTTTAAGTATAGCTTGTTTGGGTTAATTTTTCTTAAAAACATTTATGCACGGGCTGGCCCGGTGGCGCACTCGGTAGAGTGCGGCGCTTGGGAGTGCGGCGGCGCTCCCGCCGAGGGTGGGTGCAACACCAAGGGTTGCAATCCCGTTGCTGGTGGCGGTATGGGCGCGACACCGAGGGTTGCGATCCCGTTGCAGGTCACGAAAAAAGACAAAAGGGGAAAAAAAAAAAAACATTTATGCACATTACTGAATAATGGGAATTTTTGTTTCTAAAAGTCTTTCAAATACTCATTTATTAATGCAATAGGAAATATTGTATGCCTACTATGTATGTCAACTACTTGTTTTGGGGACATAGATAAAGGCAGATAAGCACGTTATCATATAATGTTAGTTGCTTAAAATTGTTAAAAAATAAGATAAATTACTTATTTAATAGACTACTCTTATCTATGTTATTGTTCTGATTTTTTATTATTGTTGAAAATATTATGTAGTAAAAGCTTCAGTCAACCACAGGAGGGGCTGGAATTAGCAAGGAGGAAACACTGATCACTGCAGCTGATTCAGGATGGGCTGGGTAATACAAAACTTTGAATCTCCTTAAAAGTTGTGAGATTTTCAAGAACAGTAATCTGGATTTATTCAACTTTATATGCTGAGCCCCTGCTGCATAGTAGATGTCCAATTAATGCTGAGTAAATAAAAATAAAGTCACTGGAGTCCCAGATGGATAATTCCTCTGAATCTTCAAGGCTGAGTTCAGGGGACACTTCTGCTAGAAAGCCCTCTCTGGCTATCTAAAAACTAGATTAAGACACCATCCTGTATGGAACATACAGTTCCCTTCTACGGGAACTCTACTTACTCTGATCCTAATATGCATCCTTTTCTGTTTGTTCTTTCATTGGGACAGAGAGTAGGAATTCCATATTAGTTACCCTTGGCTCAGAGGTTAATAGCACATATTAGGCATTTAATTTGTTGATATGAGCGAATGATAGAGAATTGTCTTCTGAGTATAAGGTTCTATGTGTGTCTGGGATGAGAAAGACATGGATTTAAATCCCTGATTTTCCACTCACTAGCTCTGTGACCTTGGACAAGTCAAATACTCTCTCTAACCATCATCATCTTTTTTTGTTAAGTGGGGACTAGTAGAGTGTTCCACATATTGTGAGGATTACACGTGGTAATTCATGGAAAGCATTTACACCGCCTGGTATATGGTAAGACCTCAATACATTTTAATTATTGTTTTCTTGTCTTCCACTTCTACCTATATCTTTTTAATTTCTTTTACTCTTTTCCCCATTCTGCTTTCCTTGTCTTTTTATTTCTGTCCTGTCTGTCCTTTTTTCTTTTACATCTCTTCCTCTTCTCAGCTCTTTTGTTATCTTATGGCTTTGTATATGTCCAAGCATTTCTTTTTCTCATGTACTAGGTAGGTATTAATGAGCCAGCTCTAGGGTAGAGGTTGCACACTTTGAAAAAAGGGTGCCTGTATTCCAGTCTGATGTCCTATCCTTTTAGTCAACAATGGGAAGCATGTGCTCAAAACATGCAAATGTGAAGTTCTGGGAATGGATACTGAGACTAATTGTGGACACAAGAGAGCCACTGAACAGGAAAATGCCCAATGCAGGACATACTCACCAATTTTATTACAAATGTAGACTTTAAAAAAAATGTAGACAAATGTAGAGCTGGCAGCAACTCTGGTTGACTAGGGAGGCCTAGCCAGGGTGAAGTGTTGTGTGTGTATCATGCAAAAAGTGTTGCAGGGGCTTAGTAGTGTTCTAATGAATAGAACCCAGACAGAACTCACTGGAATGGCTTCCTACTGACAAGCTGGGAGACTCCCATGTCAGATGGATGGAATCACGTGGCAGGAGATGGAGCCAGAGGTCTTCAGACGCAGGTATAGGATGCATCCTAGGATCCTATTTATATGTCTGTGAGGTAAGGTGGGCCTCCAAGAGACTAGACATAGCTGTGGCATTACAGACCTTAAAAAAATTTTTTTTCTTGTTTTTCAACTATAAAACTTAGGGGAAATTTTTAAAATTTGGGCAAAAATGTAGCTCTCCCCACAGTTTTGCTTCCAAAGGCAGACATAGTTACCTTTTTGATATATATATATATTTATATAAAATTTTATATATAAATTTTTTATATATATTTTATATATATTATATATTTATATAATATATATATATATATATTTAGCTCCTTTTAACGTATTTATAAAATATAATTGTCACCAGATTGTAATATATTACTTTCTGTATTTCTAACACTGGAAGTCAAATATGCACATTTTAAAAAGTGGAAAGAATATAAAAATGAATATAAAGGAGGTAGGGAATCACCTGTGATTCTTATCACTCAGCGGAGACTTCAGATTTTTGCCTCATTTCTTTCCTCTTTTTTATGCATTTTTTTTTTTAACTTGGTGTGAATTCATACTGTACGTATGATTTGGGGACTACTTTTTTCAGTGGACATTCTACCACACCCATTTCCCTGATGTCTTTAAATGCACTGTCCCTGCCTTTAAAGATGGCTTTTAGTCCTATGGGAGAGATTGATGTGGACAAAGGGCAGTGCAAAGAGAGAAGCTAAAGTTTTAAAAGTTATTGCATGAATGCTTTTTAAATGCATTTTTATTAACTAAATTTTATAACTGTTAGATCAATAGGTGAACATAGTAAAAATATTTAAACTATACATATTTAAAAAGGCATTTAACTGCTTCCCATCCTAGATGACTTGTTCACAGTTTTCTGCTGTTACTCTAGAAACATTGTTTTTTACAGAAATGAAAACATATTTAACGCAGTGTTCTTTACATTTTTTTTAACTCAATAGTAAATCTTGCTTTCATTCCATATCAGCAAATAGAGATCTATCTTATACTTTTTAACAGATGCATATTTTTCAATTGAATGAATGTGTTATATTTATCCAGTATCCTGTTGATAGACATTTATTTGTTTCCAATTTTTTTTTCATTGTGAGAAGATTTTACTATATCTTTGGAACAAACTTTTCTTTCCATAATGTTATAGGCTGAATTGTGTTTCCCCCAAATTCTAATGTTGAAGCCTTAATCCCTAGTACCTTAGAATATGCCTGCATTTGGAGATAGGGACTTTACAGAGGCGATTAAGTTAAAATGAGGTGGCTGGGAGTGGGGGCACTAATCCAATCTGAGTGGTGTCCTTCTAAGAATAGGAGATTGGTACATACAGAGAGACACCAGATGTGCACACGTAGGGAAAAGGCCAAGTGAGTACACTTGGAGAAGGCAGCCATCTGCAGGCCAAGGAGAAAGGCCTCAGAAGAACTCAAACCTGCTGACACCTTGATCTTGGACTTCTGGCCTCCAGAACTGTGAGAAAATAAATTTCTGTGGTTTAAGCCACCCAATATGTGGTATTTGTTATGGGAGCCCTAGTAAACTAATACACATAGCTTATATAGTTTATAATTATATAATGAAAATCAATGGGGAAATAGTATTCACTGTTTAAAACAAAGTAAAAATTTGGGGGAATCTTTCATTAATTCATTAAACTTGCATTCATTTCATTAATATTTCATTAACAGGTCAATTTGCACTTGTCATTGCATTTCAACCCACTGGCTATCTTTTCTTTTAATAATGCCATCATTCATACCAAAAGCTTTATCCCTAAATCAACTTAGAAGCTGCAATAGTTGCTGATTAGTTACTTTGACTGACAGTGAGGATCAGTGCTGGTATTGAGTTAGGACTATGATTCTGTTTTGCAATTGCAACATTCTTTCATTGTTTTCACAACTAACTCTGTTGGGGAAAGTGCTGCTTCACATACTCAGAGTTAAGTCTCTTAGAATATACCTTCCCTTACCAGTAATCCTTCCCAGGGCCCATAAAGTGAGCGTTGGAAAACTAGAGAAAAGGCCTAGTGTCCTCATATTATTAGGTTGCCAGGGAATGATTTGATTTTTTTCCCCTGTTGCATGCAATTTTTCAGAGAGAATGAGAGTAGGAAAGAGAAAGAACCACCAATCCTGTTGGGCACTCTACTATGTGGGTTTTTACTGCTCTTTTCACATGCCTTATCCAGTCTCTGTGTTGGCTAATGGCTAGATGGTCTGTTAGAATTCATTTGCTGTCAAATACACAAATAAATCATGTAGAGAAGCGATTAAACTAGCAGCCTTGGCCTTAATGACAGTTCCTATCTGCTGTAGTTGCAGTAACCTACAGTAACGATACTACACTGATCAATGTCCTCTCTCTAGGACTAAAGTTCAGTATAAATCAATCATGTATTCTGGATATACCAGGTGATTAATTGCCACATTCCTCAGCATATGGAGCTAATGTTAACAGCTTCTTTCAAAGGGAAAAACGATCCACAGGGCTTAGTTTTTAGCACTTTATTTATTTTATTTTGTCATCTTAAACAAATCCCTTGAAATGGCCAGAGTTGAAAGTGGCTGTTAGAACTTTTTAGCTGACTACACATATTCAAATCCGGGTTACAGTGAAAGTGTGTGTGGGTGGACTTGTTTTTAAACACCTTTTTACTATGCCTCGTTCTAGGGATACACTAATGAACAACACAGGCACAAACAGGTGAATGAGAAATACAACATGGTGTATTAGAAGTTATTTTAAATGAGGAAATTACAGAATGCCATGACCTTCCTTCATTCCTTCTTTATAAAGCAAATATTTATTGGGTAGTAACTGTATAATAGACACTTCTAAGTGCTGAGGATAAAACAAAGCACTATTCTCATGGAGCTCATTTCTCTATATAACTGGTTCACTTAAGGTCCGATTCCAGAGTGAAAGAGCAGAATGCAGGTAAAGAAATAGAAGGCTAAATAAGGAAATATCTTCAGTGGGATATTGAAAAGTATACAGGCAAATCCCTAGAGAAAAAAACAGGAAAAAAAGAGAGGGAGAAACGGAGAGAATGAGAGAAAAGGAAGAAGAGAGAGATGGATCTATCAAGGTTATTATTCTATTCCTTAAGCGTTATTCCTGATTCTTTAGAACTGACTGTATATAAGCTTTCTCTGTGTCCCACAAAATTAAAACAGTGCCTGGGAGGGTATCGTAAGACCCAGATTCATAGCCAGATTATTCACTTACTGATATGTGGGACCCTAGGCAATTATCCAAATGTCTTCAAGACTGAATTTCCTACAGGACAATACCACAGAGTTGTTTTATTTAGCATCAGTAGCTTAACAGCACTTTAAGGATATGAACTCTATGAGGTAGGTATTAATACTCCCATTTTCTATAAGAGGAAACAGGCACAGAGAAGTCATGTAGCTTGATCAAGGTCATATAATTAGTACCTGGCAAAACCAGGAATCTAACTTCATCTCCAGAGTCAGTGCTTTTAACCACTGCTCACATTTCCTGTCAATAAGGGGCACATAGTAAGATTAGAAGTAAACAGACGCCCTCCACTACAAGGCTCTTTCTCACCTCCTTTTACTCCATCGCTTGTTGAATATTTATTGAACACCCATGTTGTCATGGGGCTGTGTTAGGTATGGAGATACAAGGGTGAGCACAGCATATCTGATTTTTGCTCTCCTGGAGTTGATGGCCATTAATCAAATAACATAACCTCTACAGGTTCTCAGACTTCCCTATTTTATAGCATTTCTCTATCTGCCCATCAGTCCTCCAGTCAAGAAGTCGAGGGTTGTTCAGGGTGAGATGTGAAATATGTCCCCTGGAGAGCTGGAGCTAGGACTGGGTGAAGAGACACACCTTTTTCTCGGCAGTGACCATGACCTCATTTAAGATCCCTTCTTTCTCTCTGAGCCTCCGCTTAAAATGGACAGTTTGGTACAAGGTTCTTCTTGCCCTAACCTTCCATGGTTGTTCACTCTCCTACCCACGCCCAAGGCCCATTTAGCCCAGCCCCGACGGAGCGCTCCTGGCTCCTCCGTTGAGCCTCCTGAATTCCAAGAGGCCCTTCCCTCCTGGCCGGAGGAGAAGGCGACATCTCCGCCCTGCCCCTCATTTCCAGGCCCTGCCCCCGCCGTGGGCTGCCGCCTGAGAACGCCCGTGTTTGGCCTTGTCACGCGCCACCACTCTCCGTGTGGGCTGCAAGTTGGGGCCCCTCCATCCTGGCTCACCAGCCGCTGGGCGGGAGCCCAGCCCAGGCCTATGACTAGCGGGCCGGAGGTGGGCGGTTGGGCCCCTGGCGGCCAAAGGTCCGGCCCCCGCGAATCACAGGGAGGCAAAGGGCGGCTCAGCAGGGCCCGGTCGCGCACAGCCCAGTCACCCAGGCTAACGGGGCATTAGGCCCAGGGAGCCCAGGAAGAGCTCTCGGGCCTGACCGCGGCCATTGTGTCTGGCGGCTGCCTCGGCCTCAAGGCCTGGTGGGCAGAGCAACAACGGGGAGAAGCGCCGAGAGGCCGCTAAAGCAACATCCCCTCCCTGCAATGGGTTTTCATGTGGCGAAATAAACAGGAAACAGGTCTGGTTTCTTTTTGCGGCACGTGAAGAGGACAAGGAATGAAAGTTTTGGAGGCGGGAGGTGGAAGCTGCAGCCTACGCGCGCGCCGGGTCACGTGGTCCGCGGGGACCGCATGGCGGCCGCCCGCGCGTCCCCGCATTCTCGGGGCCGGGTGGCTCGGGCGC